>NC_034600.1:66920475-66940580 GCF_900095145.1 Mus pahari | reverse complement strand
TTCTCCTGCATTTCTTTAATAATGCCCTTCTTTAAGTCCTCTACCAGCATCATGAGGTATGGTTTTAAATCTGATTCTTCCTTTTCCGGTGTGTTGTGGTATTCAGGACTGGGTGAGGTGGGAGTGCTAGGTTCTGATGATGGTTAGTGGTCTTGGTTTCTGTTAGTAAGATTCCTACGTTTGCCTTTTGCCATCTGGTGATTTCTGGAGTTAGTTGTTATAGTTGTCTCTGGTTGGAGCTTGTTCCTCCTGTGATTCTGTTAGCCTTTTTCAACAGTCCTGGGAGTCTAGCTCTCTCCTGAGTCTCAGTGGTCAGATTACTCCCTGCAGGTAAGCTCTCCTCTAACAGGGAAGGTCCACAGAGGCCTAGAGTTCAGATCTACCTCCTGGCTGAAGATGTAGGCCCAAAACAGGGCCCGTCCCAGAAGATGTGTTGCCTCTGCAGTTTATTCACTCACCTGCACAGACTAGCCACTGAGGGACCCTGGACACAACATGACTCTCTCACCTACTCTGGCCGACAGAGTCCTCACAGGTGGCCACCTTTCCTCTGGTGAGGAAGGTGTCCAAATTTCTGGTGCCTGAAACCGGGTCTGTCCCAGAAGCTAGGTTGCTTCTGTCTCTCCCAAAGCTGTGTAGCTTCTGCGGTCCACACTCTCACAATTGCAGACTGGAGCCTAGGCAAACTGGAGCAAAGATAGCTCCCCAACCAGCTCAGGTAGTGAGTGCCTTCCATGGCAGACACCTCTCCTCTGGTGGGGAAGGTGCTAGTATGTCTAGAGATATAAAATGGATCTATTGCAGAAGCTGTGTTTCTTCTGCAGGCCGCCCTCTCCCTAGCCACGCACCTGAGCAAAGATGGCTCTCTAACCAGCTCAAGCAGTGAGAAACTTCCTGGGCAGACACCTCTCCTTTGGCTGGAAAGGTGCGGGATGTCTGGAGCCAGAAACCGAGTCTGTCCCAGTTGCTGTGTAGCTTCTGCAGGCCACCCTTTCCCTGGCAATACACCGGAGCAAAGATGGCTCTCCTACCAGCTCAGGCCTTGAGACCCCTCCCGGGCAGACACCCCTCCTTGGGCGGGAAAGGTCCAGGATCTCACATATTTTATTTAAGTATATATTATTGCATATCTATATTTTCAATGACACATATAACTATTACAGAAACTATTTTTCTTACCTTACAAATATTTATTTAACTGAAAAGATGTTCGTTTAATTAATTTTTCCATTAGTATAAACTAAAAACTTTTCCCTTATGTATATCTAAAGTCTTAAAATACAAACAATACAGAAGTAAGAAGCCTGTTAATAATAACAAATGGAATGAAGACCTCTCCTGAAAGCCCACCCTACAGCAGCAAACTGTATGCTATACCTAGTGTGACATTTTGCATGTTACAACTCTTGTCTGCTTTACTAGAGGTTTGCAGGCATCAGGGACACTAGGGGATACTCTTCCCTAAGCCCTTCTCCTTCAACTCCCCTATGGTGCTAAATTGTATCCCATATTCAGTGCTCTACTCCCCACCCTGAAACCCTGACTGCTTCCCTTGAGGGAAGCACCAAGGATCCCAATCTACACTTGTTTGTGGGACCTCAGAGGCACCTTTAGCATCCAAATTCTGAGAGGTCAGGCAGGCCAAAAATGAAATACTACAATTTAAATCACACATCAAGCCCCACACATTAATAATGCAACACTTCCATATGCCTCTCTCAACAATTGACAGGTCACCCAGACAGAAACTAAACAGAGAAATAATGAAACTACCAGAGGATATGAATCCAGTGGACATAACAGATGTGTAATGAATGTTTTCCCTAAACACACACACACACACACACACACACACACACACACACACCTTTTTTTCTTAGCACCCCACAGAATATTCTACAAAATTGACTATATACACAGTCTAACTGGATGTCTGCATGTAGAAGAATGCAAATAGATCTATATGAATCTATCCTGGATAAAAGTCATGTCCAAGTGGATTAAAGACCTCAAAATAAAACCATATACACTAAACCTGGTAAGAGAGTGGGGAATAGCCTTGAATATTGTCGAGGTCAGGTCTATTGTAATGCTAAATTTGGGTTCCCCAAGTCCTGGAGTCTGCTATTTTATCCTGCCTCCAAATTATTTCTAATCAATAAATAAAGATGTCAACAGTCAGTAGCTGAGCAGAAGAGACATAGTTGGGCTTGAGGTCAGAGGAGAACCACAGGAGCACAGAAGGTGAGAAGAAAGGGGAAATGCCATGGGTTAGGTGAGTTCATGGAAATGTGGCCCTGAGGGATGGCCAGTTGGAGTCAAGTGCAGCCCAGATGAAACATAGTAAGTAGTGAGCAATAACTCAGAATTATCAGTAGGAAAGTAGATTCTAATTGCATAGAGGTTAGGCAGCTGCCCAGCTCTTGAGTTGTTTTAGGTTTATTTTAAATATAAAGGGTGTGTGTGTCTTTTATGAGGGAACTGGATGATTAAGACTAAGCAGAAACTGTGGATTAGGATTAAAATTTTCTACATGAGTGTAGGCACAAGAGTCTAGATCCTGAACTGAATACCAACAGCTATTGCACTAAGATTAACAGTTAATAAATGGGAACAAAATTTTCTCTAAGACACAGGAGACCATCAATAGGACAAAACAGCAGCCCAGAGAATAGGAAAAAATCTTCACCAGCTCCACATGAAACAGAGGGCTAGTACACAAAATATATAAATAACTTAATTAACTAGACATCAACAAAAAAATTTAAAATTGGGTACAAAGCTAAACAGAGAATTCTTGACAGAGGAATCTATAATGTCTGAGAAGAACTTTTAGAAATGTTCAATTTCCATAGTCATCATGAAAATCCAAGTCGAAATGACTCTGGAATTCCATCCTACATCTGTCAGAATGGCTAAGATAAATACTGAAGTTATTGCTCATGTTGGGAAGGGTGTGGAGCAAGGGCAACAATCCTCCATTGCTGGTAGGAGTGCAAACAGGTACAACCACTTTTAAAATCAATTTAGTGTTTTCTCAAAAATTGGAAGCAGTTCTACTCCAATACCAATCTATATCACTATTGGCCATATACCCAAAATATGCCCCAATATACCACAGGAACAGATGCTCAACTCTGTCCATTGAAGCTTTATTTATAACAGACAGAAACTGGAAAAAAAACATAGTTGTCCCCTAACTAAATACTGGATAATGAAAATTTGGCACATTTATACAATGGTATATTGCTCAGTTATTTAAAAAAAATTATATCAAAATTTTCAGGCAAGTGGATGAAACTACAAAGGATCAATAATCCTGAGGTAATTCAGAAATACAAACATGGTATGTACTCACTTGTAAGAAAATCTTAGCAATAATATACCCAAGTTAAAACCCACAGACAAAAAAAAAACCAAAAAAAAAAAACAAAAACAAACAAACAACAACAACAACAAAAAACACAACTACATAGCAAGTATGGCAAAAGGGAACCCTTGAATCTCACTGAGAATGGAAACTAGAATAGATATCAGGAGTGGGTTAGGGGAGGAAACTGGGTGAGAGAGAGGGTTGTGAGGCAATCATAAGGGGTCAACTGTGGGGAGGATTAAGAGAGGGGGGAGATAATGGGAGAATGATGTAATGATGTCCACTTAACTCATGGGTGCATTTAGGCAAGCATCCCTTTAATGAGATATAGTTCTAGAAAAATAGAAATTCCCAGGAATATATGAGAGTGATCTCAGCTAGCTTAAAGATCGAGAAATGGGAGATACCAACCTGAAACATCCACCTGCTACAATCAGACAAGATCTCCAGTAGAAGTATTGTGACACCAATCCAGCTACAAAACTTCCAACCCTCAATTTGTCCTGTCTTCAAGATGGGCAGGGAAATATAGAGCAGACATCAAGGAAATGGCCAGGCAGTGACTGTCCCAGCTTGAGGCACATGTTATTAGATGGATCCCATCCCTGACACTATTAATGATACCTCAATATACTTGAAGCCAGGAGTCTAGCATAACAGTCATGTAAAAGTCTCAATCCAGCAGCCGATAGAAACCAATATAGAGACCCAGAGCCAAACATTAGGTAAATATTAAGCATTTTTAGAATCCTCTGCTAGAGTGAGAGGTAAGAATTTAGGAGTCAGTGATGTCAAGGAAACTACAAAAAAACCTACAAAATCAACTAAGCTGCTTCCATAGGCGCTCAACTAGTCTGAACCACCAATAAGTGAGCATGGGATGGACCTATGCCCGACACATATAGAACAGATGTGCAGCTTGATTTTTCTTTGAGACCCCTAGCAATAAGAGGCTACCTCTGACTTTGATGCCTGTCTTTGGCTCCCTTTACCCTAACTGGGCTTGTATGGCCACAGAAGGAGAAACTGGGCCTAGTCCTACATCTACTTGATACGATAAGGTCAGTTGATGTCCATGGAAGGCCTTCGTTTTTCCTAGAAGGGAAGTGGGTTAACAGGGAGAAGTAGGAGAGAGAGAGAGAGAGAGAGAGAGAGAGAGAGAGAGAGAGAGAGAGAGAGAGAGACTGAGAGGAAATAAGAGAGGGGAGGCTGCAATAGGGATGCAAAGTAATACAAGCAAATAATTTAATCAGAAATAAAAGCAAAAGCAAATAATAAATGGAATATGTGACCTGGATTAGTTTTCTGTTTTCTGTAACATCAATTTTAGGCTAACCATGTTTTTGTTTGTTTGTTTTTCCTTTAAAATTCAGTAACCCAGCATTTTTACCAGGATAAATGCTAAGCTTTTTCTAAATTATTTTCTACATATAATATGTTCATTAACCATCAAAATACATTTACTAATATAAAGATTTAAAAAAAAGTTTTCATAAAATTTCCATTTCTATAGTACCTGAAAAAAATAAATATGCTTCATAAGTATTTAATCTGTTTAATTGTTTTGATATTAAAATATAGATGCATTTTATGGAGATCTAAGGACTGTCATTATAAACATAATGCAGTTTGGAGAATCATGTAGATTATTTCTAGTATAGACACTAATGATGTGAAAGTTGACCTAAGGGGCTCATATATGGTAAATGTTCACTTTCCCATCAAGCCTAGATAGGACCATAAAGTCGTAAATTAAAAAGACAAAATAGAAGTATGTTGCTTATTTCTTTCTTTTAATATTTTAATCTGAATTCTATTTTGTATGTTAGATAAAGTGGTAAAAAATTACTAATGAATATAGGCACCTTTTAAAGTAACTGCTTGGGTAGGATAGCAAAGACTGAATTACTCATAGATGATTTAATGTACCTAATATATCCAATTTCCAATAAGAGCTATCTCTAAAATTAAAAAATAATAATACTCAGTCCAAACATATTTTATTAATAATTATAAGACAATATTTAACATCATAATATATGCAATTAAATACCATCTTCTAAATATGTAGTCATAATGAATATATTGAAGATATATTCCATTGGTTCTATGATTTGCCAAAAATATTAGCATTAATTAGCATATAGTTTTCCCCACTGATAGAAATCATGGCCGCAAACAGACCAGTAAGGAAACTCCAGGATATTGCTATAGTTGCAGAGTCCAGAGGGGACAAAAGAAGCTTCAACATTTTCCTGTAAAAAAAGCATTCTCCTTGCTAATTTAAAATTTTAGGGACAGACACAGTATGTTCCTGCCTAGGACAGTGTATTTAACTTTGTAAAACTCAAGTTCACACAATGAAATGAGTTATTTAATCATCATATAAATGATACGGTTCACTGTTTTCCACATAGAAAGCAAGTGGAGAGATACTTTAGGGTTGCATTCTGAACAAAATATCTAAGCGCCTTTGCAAGTGAATTAGAAATAAGTGGTTCTTAGGCTAATCAGCTGGAAACACAATGTGTGTGGCTCCCTCAGAGCTTGAAAAGCCTTCTCACACTGGTCAGGCTTTCTAGAGTAGCAGGTTCTTTGTAAAAAAAAAAAAAGAGAGAGAAGTACCTCAAATACAAGTTTGGAAATCTTCAAACAGAGTGAATAAAAATTGGTTACAATTAAGTGAGCTTTTTCACGGACGACTTCCACTCACAGCATTTCTTAGTTGTCTATTGTTTTGTTTAAAGTTAGGACCCCGTGCGTTCCATACGCCTATCTATTGGTGTCATTTTTTTTTTTACCTTGTTCAGGTCTTGTGTAGCCAGCCATGTTGATGATGTCACAAGCATAGCTCTGCTGAGGTTTCTAGGAGAGGAAGTCTTCCATCAAGCTTTGTCCTATGTGTCTCACTATCTTCCCACTCCGAGTGTACATAGATCTTGGGTGCAAGATTTGTGATTGCAAGATTTGTGATAGAGATACATCACTTGAGTGGCCTCCTACATCATCACATGTTTTCTGCGTTTAGATTTCTTGTGGTTTTCTGTAATAACCCCTGTGTGTTCCAAGGAGACAATTCTTAACTTGCCCATTGAAAATGTAATATTCCAACTCATGTGCCTCTTAGTTTATAAAATTCACTTTACTTTCATTTAGTGTTTCAGTCACTGATCAAAGTTAGGCATACACAGATATTGAACACTTGAAGACTGACAGAAGTGCTGCAAAGGACACAGACTTTAATCTTTTTTTTTTTTTTTCTTCTGGAGTCCTACAGTCCCATTCCAATATGCACATTTAGCCAATGTTACCACAGAGACCTCAGATCTAATGTGTAAAAGTTTTAGATATTATCTTGGAGTGCCGCATTATCTGGAATTCTTGGCAGTTACTGTCAGTGACCAGCCACATTCTTTTTCTATTACACTCTTTCTGTGCCCTGGAAATGAGCTCTACATAGACATATATCAGAAGTACAAGGAAACTGATTTCGCAGAGAAAACTTCTATATGCAAAAGTAGGAGAAATCATCTTAATACTCTAGTGAGTAAATTCTGAGGAAAATACCATGTACAGTTTTAAAAGTAAGCAAAGGCATTGAACCCTAGTTGTTCAGTCTGATTGTGGGTATCAGCTCCCCACCTCTTTGTATTATCTCTGTAATCACATCTCAGTTGAGATCCGTTGTCTTGTGCTTAATTTTCCTGTTAACTGTAGAATACACAATCTAATTCCTCCTTTAACTCTCTCCATATCAATGATCCTTCAATTGTTTTAGTAATAAATGTGTAGGACTGTCTACATTTCTTTCACTACTGCATCCTCACACATGGAGATGCTGCAGGAAAACTAATATCAACTAATAAATATTTTATTCATATTTGGAAGTATAAGGGAATAAATGCATGTGTGATCAATAAAAAATAAGCCATGAAATCCCAGATAACACATTGGCTCTTTCCCATGTTCCAAATTCCTCTGGGCTGATGGAAATTCTGCTTTGTTCTTATGCTTGTTTGTTAATTTCATTTTTAATCTCATATTGTTAGTTTTTATGTGCATTTTCTTTTACTCCTTTTCCATATTTTCCCTCAAGGATCCATTTACATATTTGCTTTGGTAGATTGAAAATTCTGCTGTTTTTCTTTCTCAGTTTTTTCTCTGAGAAACTTCTCTCCATGTATAGATAGATATTTGATTTGTATTTCATACTGGATTTCCAGATGCTAGTACCTATACAAGCCTTAGCTTTAATTATATCCCATAGGAACTCATACCTTTATTCAGGACAAGTAGATAACAAAGAATAAGTATTTTACTTTGAAGATGTAATTTCTGCCAAAATAAAAGAATGTGAAACCTTTCAATTTTCAATTTTCATATATTGATATTGTTATATCAATATATGCAACTTCAAATAGGAAAAAGATAGCATATTCTAACTTGATTTATATGTGAAAGGTGAACTTGCAAACAGATGATACGGTTACAAAGGGAGTTTCCTACTGCCATATTTAAGGACTAGCATAACCCAACCTTAACAAAAGTCACTATCAGTGTCCATAAACTCAAAGAGTCAAAGGGACAGATAATTGGAACATGAATGGAACGTTGTGCCTAATGCTTCATTTGGAGATTCAAAGAAGTCTATTTAAGAAACCTGAACTTCTTGAATTTCCTACATATAGAAGCAAGTAAATAGGTCTCTAGGGGAGAAAACATACAAGATTATTCATTTAATCTCAACAAAATGGAATAATGGAATGATATAAGCTATGTAACAAGTAAAAGAAATTAGCAGATTACCGACATATCTACTCATCAACAAGAAGGGCAAGGGGTATGGCTCCCTAAAGCCTTTCATTCCTAAGTAGCTCCCAGATGATTATTTTTGTGTAGCAGGAGTATTTTGAAGATGATTTAAATATCACGCACACATTTCCAATTTTGATTATGTCACATTTAAGATCTTACTAAAAAGCCCATGGAAAGATTATGAGTAGCATGCTTGTACGCTGCAAAGTTTCCTTATTCATGTGAGCTAGAAAATAATTAAAGTAGAACTTAATTGAGAGCTCAAGTATACTCACCCATTGAAAGGTAGGCACGAGCAGAAAGTTCTGGTGAGCAATTTATAGGACTTAAACTAGAAATAGTATTTTGTGGTGCCCTTTGGCATATGTACAGGATTTGATGGTCTGGCATCAATGAAAGAAGATGCACCTGTACCTAATCCTTGAGAGACCTGAGGCCTCAGAGAATAGGCAGGTCTGATGGGATGTGGGAGGTATGCGGAGGTGTGGGGGCTATGAGGACATGGTCTTGGAGACAGAGGAGGAAGAATGAATGGGTTGAGGAACTCTCAGAGGGAGGAGCAGAAGTAGGAAAATGACTGGACTATAAAAAAGATTAAAGATAATTAAAAAATAAAATTTAAAAAATGTTTAAGAAATGGCTTTGAAGGCTTATTGAATCTATAAGTGGTATTCAATGATACAAGATCTTGAAACTCATGTCTGTGATCATATAGCTCTAAACATCCCATTTTTGAGTATTTAACATTTATGTTTTAAGTATTTATAACATAGTAACTTTAATCAAACACTGAAATCAATGATCTTGTGTGACATTTGCATGGGGGTTGTGAATAAATGTCTGCTCTTTGAGCAGGAAAATGAAGACAGAACATAGGAATTGAGCAATGATTATGGATTTTATTTAGTCTGACTTCAGCAAAAATTTAGTAGGTGCCGTGATGCATTTCAGGAAACATTGTTCTAATGTTTTCTTCACTTTAATGAGAAGACACAAGAATGTTCTTGTTATTAAGTCCTAAAATCTTGTTCCTCCAAAAGTGAAATGTAATGCCAGTATTCATTAGAATTTTTTTGGTAATTATGGAAATGGCAGGGTATAATAGAGCCCAAATTGGTGTTCTCATTTGTTCAATTAACTAGACATAACATAATTTGCAAGGAAGCTTTTAAAAGTTACAACGTTTTGAAAAGAGTTTTATATTAAATATCTCTGCATCGAACTATAGGTCACAATGCGAGATTAAGACACTGCTGAACTCCTAAAACAATAAACAGTTCTGCAGCTTTCCTTCTTCCTTTGAATGACCTGATTGTATGTGCTCTTTGCTGTATCATTTTGTGTACAGAGTGAAATATAACTTTTGACGAGCCAAATTCTGATGTTGAAATATTTAATCTCAATCAGGAACTTCAAACCTACCTTTGATTCTTCTATTCCCAGAAAAAAGACACACATTACCTTTATTTACAATTAGCCTTTATCGGTACTAAAGCTGGGCAAATGTCTACCCTCTTTGCTATTAAAATCAACTTTCCCATCAATAACTCTGAACTATTGGCTACTATTTTCCATCTGGGCTTAACTTATTGGCCAGCAGTCATGGCTAAGATCTTAGGATCCTTACCCCATGTCATCTTCTCCTCTTTCTATCTTCCTCTTTTTCCCTCCCCCAAGCCCATAAAGTCATGCCCCACCTGTCTCAATTCTGCTCAGGTTTAGATTGCAGTTATCGTTATTTAGCAATCAGAACTTGGGGCAAGGTCACATAGCCTTACTTGGATCTATGTGTACTCTCTTATCTCTGTGGACAATCAGGCCTTATGGGCCAATATTTGCCATTATAATATAAGTAATACCAGACCACTTCACTACAAAATTCTCCATCTCCTATTCGCCCACTTAATGATATATATCATATTCTTATTCTAATATCTTATTATCTGATATTATTTTATATTAAAACAAATACTAATATATAAATTTTAATCTGATATATACCCATATATTATATATTAATATTAATATTAATTAATATTAATATGTAGTTATAATATATATAATATACCTACAAAATATAATGGAAAACTAAAAATAAATAGGCTGTGTCACATTTTGTTTTGGTTTGCTTTGTTTTATTTTTTATTTTTATTAATATTACTACTGTTTTACGTATTTACATAACATCCTGCACATTGCCATCCATTGGTTGTGGATGTGTGCATCTGTCTGAGTCAGCTCCTAGGTGGAACTACTCAGAAGACAGCCTTGCTAGACTCCTGCCTGCAAGCATAACAGAGCATCATTAATAATGTCTGGGATTAGTGCTTGCCTATGGAATGACTCTCAAGATGGGCAGGTTATTGGTTGGCCATTCGCACAGTCTTGTCTTCATCTCCCAGTGCCTGCATTTCTTGCAGATATGCTTTGTTGCAAAACCTCGGGGGTACACTGGTATCCCTATCACTCCACTGGGTTTCCTGCCTGGCTATAAGATGTGCCGCTTTCAGGTTTCATATCCCCAATGCTGTGAGTCACAGCTAAGGACATAAGGACACCCCTACTGATTCTTGGGTGCCTCCCTTAATTCAGGCATCTTTTTCTTCCTGGAGACAACACCTACCTCGCAAACCCCATCAGTTGTAGATTTCCATTTTTTTCTCATGGCCATCTTACCATTCTTCCTGTCCTTCACGCCTGATCCTACCCCACCCCCTTCCTAGCTCTATCCCCTCTCCCACCTAGTTCTCTCCCTCTGTCTGCCTCTTATGAGTATTCTATTCCCCCTTATAAGTGAGCTTAAAGCATCATCCCTTGTGCCTAAGCTCTTTTATGCTTTATCTTAGTATTATTCACACATTTTGCCCAATGAGTGTGGGATTGAGATCACCAGTTAGGGCTTTATGATAGATCATCACTAGAATAGGTATATGCTCAGAAATTAGAGAGTCAAAGGTGAATGAATATACAGATTTAACTCACGATTTCCTGAGAAATATCAATGAATTCTTAAGAGAAAAGTAACATATCAACCTTATATATTGGGGATTTTGTGAATAGTATACTAAAATTATTCAGTAAGAAATGGAAATCAAATCAATGAAATTCATAGTGAATTATTTAAGTTCCTGAATAATTTAAAATGCTACTGATGCTGCATAAAATAAGCTTTACCCACTGAGGAAAGGGTTTCAGAGAGTATACTCGATGCTGAAAGATAACTGAAAAACAACTAAATTAAATTGAGTGAAGGACCACCTCTGAGGGACCATATTAAATATATGTAGCATTCTCAAAATTCAAGTTCAGAAACCAAACCAAACCAAATCAAACTAACTAACTAAAACAAAACAAAAACAAACAAACAAACACAAAACAAAACAAAACAAAACAAAAAATACACACACACACACACACCCAAAAGAACAAAACACAGAAAACTAGAGTGTATACTGGATTCTCAGACAAGAAATGGTAAAAGATTAAAAGGATTGAAACATAGTTTATTACTATAAGTTTTAGCCAGGTGTTGCTTCAAAGGTTTAATATACAGAACCAGTTCAATTCTTGCTGTTTACACAGATAAGTGTCAATGGGTCAAATTAGAAAACCAAAGAATGATATTCATAGAAACTTTTCAATATGTGCAAATATTTCACAATGCAAGAATCTGTATCCATGGAGTCTCACTGAGACTGGACCACCAACCAGCACTCATGGACTGGACCTATGATCCCTACACATACACATATGAAGCAGATGTATAGCATGATCTCCATGTGGGTCTCCTAACAAGTGAAACGGGACTGACTCTGACTGAGCTGCCTTCCCGTGGATTCCTTACCTCTAGCTGGACTGCCTTGTCCGGCCTCAATGGGAAAGAATGTATTGAGTTCGGTTGCTTTGTGGTGTACCAAGGCAGTTTTGTATTGAAAACTGTATGTGGAGCCTTTCTTTCTCTGAAGAGAAGAGGAAGGAGGAACCAGGATAGGGGGGTTTAAGGGGGTGTAACTAGGAGGAGAGGAGGGAGAGCATCCTGTGATGAGGATGTGAAGTGAATACATAAATAAACTAAGAGGGAAAGAAAAAGGCCACCGCAGAGTTCTAGGTATTCTAACAGGATTGCTAACAGACAGAATGCTGATGTGGTGAAGAGAATTTGTGGGAGTTAGATGAGTGTCTGAGTTGAATTGATCAGCATAGTTTAATAAAACTATCCATGGGTTCTGTGGACTATGAAGCAAGTCTACATACATGAACTGATGAACAGGCTCAAAATAAGCTCAAGTAAACGGAATCAGCAGTGGAGATGAAGGGATCTGAATTCATTTGAAAAATAAGGAATTATTTGTAACTCCCTTGATGCAGTAACTGAGAAGGCTGTTGCAATGAGCCTACTATAACAATACTGGCATAAGTGATGATATTCTACAAGGATGCTTATGTCCCTCATTTTGGCTCCAAAACTATTGAAAAAAATACATCTCCTCATGTGACTTGAAATGTCCCCAAGAATCACAGATTGGGAGAAAGGAAACAAAAAAAAAAAAAAAGAAAGAAAGAAAGAAAGAAAGAAAGAAAGAAAGAAAGAAAAGAAAAGAAAAGAAAAGAAAAGAAAAGAAAAGAAAAGAAACAATAACAACAAAAAATTATGGTGTCAGCCAGAGTAAAATTTTGTCTCCCAGAAAGACAGTTACACAGCATGACAACTCATCAGACCACCTTACTAGAGAGGCTAGAGCCAAGACCATGATAGGTAGAACTACACCTTGACCTAAGTTATTTAGTTATAGATCCCTCTTGTCTTCTCTTTAGATGAAAGTGTTAGGATGACAAAAGTGGACCTGGGCTGTGTGGCACTGGACTTCTTTCCTCCTCTTCCTAATTATTAGTTAGTTCACTTTGATTATTGAGGACGAGGAGCTAAGCTTTGTGGCCCAGCCTGGACATAGTATAGTAGTAACATTTACTACTTCAATATCAGGACTTAAAGTTTTAACTTCCAGGAGTAAGTAAGCCATTACTCTGTGCATTGTGAGTCTTGCTGAACAGTGATTTTTACATGCACATCAAAGTGCAGAGTGAACTTCCTTCTCTGCCTGCACTCAAAACGGACACAGACTGTGCTAGCACAATGGGTCTGTCAAGGTGAAGAATGTCCAGGAAAACCATTTATTAAGAAAATATAGTTTAATCCAGAGTAGGAGAAGCCTGATCCTGACATTTTTGAAGATATATCATTTAACCTTGTTTCTGTTGAGTGGTGCAAGCCCCTCTGAACTTTTTCTGATCCTTTGTCCTAAATTACTCAAAGATATTTACAAGTGCAGTAACAAATGAACAAGAATAAGTAAGTAAAAAGTTCAATTTAGACAATGCTGTGCTTAACAACTGACTATATATATATATATATCAAAGAAGTGATGCCTGATGGTGCTCTGCTGTCCTCCTAGATTGCCGCCTGATGTGCAATTGTCATCAGAGAGGCTTCCTCCAGTGTCTGGAAACAGATGCAGAAATCCACAGCCAAACATTAGGTGGGGCTTAGGAAATCCTGATGGAGAGGGGAAAGAAAGTTGACAGAGGGAAAGGGAGTCAAGGACATCAGAAGAAAACCCACTGAATCAGCTAAGTTGTATGAAGAGGGGTTCCAGAGACTCACAATCAGGGAGCCCGCATGTGTCTAACGTAGGCTTTCAGTATATATGTTAGAGTTGTATAACTTGGTACTTTTGTAGGACTCCTAACACGGAGAGCAGGGTCTACTTCTTATGTTTTAGTCTGCTTATAGTCCTGGGTTGCCTAGTTCAGACTTAATATAAGGGAAGGGACTAATTTTATTGCAACTTAATATGCCATATTTGGTTGATATCACTGGGTTGCCCACCGTTTTCTGAAGGGAAGCAGAAGAGGGTGTATTTGTGGGGCAGTGAGCTGTGCACAGACAGCCTGGTTCCCACTTGAACACAGGCCTGGAACCCCTGTGACCATAAGGGACTGAAAGGTGTTCAGTCACACCTACCTCCTGGGACCCTGGCTCCTGTAGCAGCTACTGCCTCTCACAAACCTCCACCCCCACCCCCCTACCCCCACCCTCCACCCTCCACCCTTCCACCCTTCCAACCCCCTGCAGAGAGGTGTGTGGTCATCAGTCCTGTAGGCAATGCCCCAAGCATTGTCTGGACTCCACCCCCACAGTTGCCTGGCAACAGTCAGGTATGATAATCCCTACAGTTATCTAGCAATAGCCAGTATGGCCCAGTCCACTAAAAAAGGAGCTGCTTGCCCACTCCTCTCTCTCTCTCTCTTGCTCTCTTACCTCTTATTCTCTTGCTCTTGCTCCCTTGTTCCCCCTCTCTAAACTCCCCTTTCTCCCCTCTCTCCACTTGGCCATGGCTGGCCTCTACTTCTCTACACTTCTCCCTCTTTCTGCCTTTCTACAATAACAGCCTTAAAACCATGGACTGCCTCTTCCCATTGGAACCTGCTGTGCTAGAGCAATGGGGCAGGTCTTCCCCTAAGGAGCCCTGTGTCTTACCTCCAGCCAGGAAGCCTCCCTGTGCTCCAGCAATGGCCACCACCAACCCAAGCCACCAAACCAAACTGCCTGCTGAGCCAGCCTGGACTTCTCCCTACCATTTTCCCTTCAGCGCCTGGGCCAGAGTCTGCCCGAAGGTCCCCACCCATTCTCAGTGACATACAGCTACATCTGGGATGTGCAAGAGTGAGAACCTGGTGTCCCTGGGATCCCAGAACCTGCTCTTCCACGGTACCCAGTGGTGTCTGTGGTACCTGAGAGTTGGAGTCCGACTACCACAGGGCCTTGTGGACCCCAGACTGTGCCTTCCTCACCCCCACCCTGGAGCAGTATCCAACGGCTTCCCACAGTCCAACACTCGCAGAGCAGCCTGAGGTCTGCGCAATCAAACTCCCCTCATCCACCTGTCCAGAGAGAGGCCCTAGCCCTGAGGAGATGTAGGACCCCATTTTTACCAGACATGTATTGGGAAGAAGGAAGTGGTAGGGATATTGAGGTAGTAGATGGATGAAGGAGATAGGGTAACTGATGTTAGATGTAATATATGAGAGAATAAATTAATAAAAACAGTAAAAAAGAAAATGCTGCATTAAAGTTAAAAAATAATTGTGAGTGTACAATACCTATACAAAACTATACAGATACCAATTATCTTTGAACGGAAGCCATAATGATAATAGATTACCTGTTACCAGAGCATTCTAAGACTAGGCCTTCCTATCATGCTGTAGTGGAAGAAACACCTTAAAATATTCTAGCTTAGTGCATGTTTAACATCTTGATCAGCAACATGGCCTGGGTCCTATGCTGTAGTGTAGGTGGACTCATCAGCGAGTCCCAGAGCTCCAGTCACAAAACTCAAGGTGTTAGAAAGATCTCAGTGATCTTAGCTGCAAAACTCTCCATGCTGTTTCTGTCCCAGGTGGTTTTTAGAGGACCAATCTAGGCACCTTCATGAAAAGAATAGAAGCAAAGGAAGGAAAATGTAGCACATCCAGACATTTAAGAACTTTCACAGCCTCTTCATATAGTGAGCTTTCAGGCTTGCCAGTGAAACAATAGGTCTAGTACTAGCTTGCAGACCATGTATGTAGGTGTGTGCAGATGTCTGTCCGACATTGCGGAGGTGGCCTCCACTTTGAGTTTTAAATTATTTAATGCAGTATTAAAAATAGTTTTATTATTTATCAGATCCAAGGCAACTTGTACTTAAAGAACTTATTTATTCTCTCTTTGAGAGCACCCAAAATACTGTGTGTATGGCTTCATACTTGAAATTTCATTTAATTGAAACTCACCATCAGAAGCTAACAGCTTTTTTAAAAAGTCAAGCTGCCACCTATTAAAATAAAATATTTGTAATAAAAACAGAATCCTACAGAAGAAATTCGCAGAAAAGTTCTTGGACATGCAAGTATGGAGAAACAATTAACCCGTTACAGGATGTTATCTTTTAGACTCAGCAAATCCTTTGTCAAAACATAGTTGAAGGATATTTCTGTTGCACGAATATTGCCAGTGTCTACTACTTTTCCAGTATATTCAAGCCTGTGATCTGATCATGAAGACAATAATTAAATAGAATACTGTAATGTTCATTCATCTAAGAATGGCTTCTTATTTTATTAACAAATAATATATCTAGATGAGGCTTTGTGGAACATTTTATGTGAGGAGATAGTTAAAAAGTACTTGGGAGTTAAAAATCTAACACAAAACTAAGCAAATGGGAGGGGGTCACACTATAAATTACAAAGCTGTGTAATACATGGATAATGATAATGTTGCATGAAGTTTATGAAATTATCAGCTTGAGTTATGAAGAGTTATATTACAACTAAGAAAAACTGTGCATTTGTTCTCCACCCTTAAGAACACTCTGAACCCCTCCAGAGCTCCTAGAGACTAAACCACCAAAGAATACACATGGAGGGACCCATGGCTCCACCTGCATGTGTAGCATAGGATAGCCTAGTCTGGCATTAGAGGGAGGGGGTGGCCCTTGGTCCTGTGAAAGCTTGATGCTCCAGCACAGGGGGATGCTTGTGCAGTGGGGCAGGAGTTGTGGGTGAGAAGCACCATCATGGAGTTTATTAACTGGAAATAGAATTAGAATATTTATCAAAAGATCTTCTTCAACATTTGAGCTTTCTATCTCTTGTTTTTAATCCACAACTGTGAAATGATTCAATTTTATTTTCTGGACCAAAGTATCTTGAGTAAATCCCAGAACATTTACAGCAGAAGCTCTAGTTAGCAATCATGAGATTCTGTATTCCATCTACAAAGATTGATTCCTCACTGATCTGTAGCTAAACAAGAACAAAACAAAGATAAATCTATTAACTGTTTTATGGAAATGTGTTAGAACCTGTAACTAATACATTTCAATGTAATTTATTTTCTCTTCTATATACAACCACTGATGATATAGATTTTCCAAATATAACTGTGGCACAATTCATGATGTTTCTTAGAATGTTACATGAATAACTATGAATGCAGTTTAAAGAACACAAACAGATTACAGATAGTCCAAAACTTCAGCAACATGACTTCATCATTTGCAAAACTATATATTAGCTTTTAGGAGCAAAATATTTTACAAATTAAAGTATTTTACAAAAATGCATTAATTATATTTCCTCTGTTTTATTTGGTTTGGAATCATTGCGCCTTTAAAGTAACATGGACACTTTTAAAATGTGTATCAATACCATTTCTAAGGCAAGACTCAAAAGATGAAGGATAGAAAAAAAAAAAAACCTGATTTACTAGTTACTCTATAAAGCTGAATCTCGATTTTCTATAGAAATAAAGAATTGGAAGAACTGCATGTCACAGGGATTGGAAATTAATCTAGTAGATAATTTTTAAACAACTTCTCTACGAAGTGGAAAATGAAAGTCTAGAGATAAGTCAGAGATTATCTAGCTTAGGTATGTCAAGAGGAGACAGAGAAATGTTCCAGACAGAACTTAATCACAGAAGAAAGTCCAACAAAGATTTCTGTCAGAGCTCTGAAAATTATTACCCTGCAGTCCATGGAAACCGGAAATTGTTCCTCAGCGTGTCTCCATTTTCACATCTGAGACTAAAAAGTTTAAGTCTGACAGCCAAGACACTGATGAAAAGTCTTTTCTTAAGGTTTCTTTTTTTCCTAAAATTGTAGCATAATTCATATTATGGGCTATAATAAATAATAAGGGTTTTTGATATGATGATTTCCTTTGAGAATGAAATCATTGGACAGCATGGTCTACTTAAAATGTAGATTTCTCTCAGACAAAAATGTGCAGATGTGACAGCAGATGTATTTCTTTGTTTTCAAGCAGACATACTTCTTTGAAAACCATGACATTTGGAGACTGTTAATGTTAAGTTTACAGATTTACTTTATCCCTATGAAATATTACTTAATAATTATGTGACTTTAGATATGTACTTTAATGAAATGGAGATATATATATATATATATATATATATATATATATTCTAAAATGAGAATTATTTTTACAAAGTTTTGAGTGAAATAATGTAGACAGGAGTTTACATGGCTTAATATGTTATTGCTAAATTTTCATTAAGGTTTTCTTACAGAACTAAAAGTATTTGCTTATGTTTTCACTATTCATCTATACACTAACTTCTAATTTAAAAAACCTAAAAACTATGAAATATGCAATTGTTTATCTGTCAAGTTTTTTTCTAATACTTTACAAATTGATCATGTTCCTTAGATATTTGCAACATAACAATCCTGTAAGTCGAAATGCTTTCTAAGAAGATGTGGCACTGTCAGGAGAGCAGCAGCAGAATTGCAACTTGCTTGTACATGACTTTCCTACCTACTCAAAGACAGAGTGACAAACCATAGTCTTAGGCTAATTATCTCACTTTACCCTCCACCTCTCTATTTGTTGTGGGACTATTCGTAAACTCATAAGTCATAATTTTTTGTCACCTTACTTTGCATATGGCTTTTTCAGTGTCTCAAGATATTTTTTTTTTCCTTTTCATTGGAAAGATTCTTTGGTCACATATACTATCCTGATTGCTGTTTCCCCTCCATTCTAAGAAGTTTATAAAAGTGTCATCATAAGCCATAATTAATAAAGGCTGAGGATCTGCACTTCCCCCTATTTATGTCTTCAGTGTCATACCTTGTTTTAAGTTACAACATGTTCATTACCTTCCTAATTAGTAACATTTCAAGGAAGTGCATTGTGAAACCGAACAAGTGTTATATAACCGCTAAAAAAGGACTCCTTCCTGCTTCCTTTATTAACTGAAAGTTTCATAACTTTTGCTTACATTTTTCAATTCTTAAATAGTATTCATTATCATGGACTTTTTAAAAAATGATTTTCAAGTTTGATTGATTATTTATCTTAACTCTTATTTTATAGGTTATTTAATTGCACTAGAGTATCCACTACTATGAAGTGAAATCTTTAAACACTAACAAATTCACAATTCGTTTGTGAAACAGCAATAAAATAGAAGCATGGTAATAAACACCATTATGTCATTTAAGAGTACTGGAAAGTGCCAGAGTTAAGGCAAGCTTGTTGCCACACTGATTTTAAGCGGACTAGGATAGCCCTGCTTCCCAACACCTTCTCAAAACATAGAGAAATCTTGTTAAGTCTGAAACATACCAGGGGAAGGTAAATAGAAACAGAATGAATACAGAAAAGTGAAAGTCTTGTCAGGCCAGAGTGTTACAAATTTTGGAGGTTTTCAGACTTTGGAATATTTAAATATGCAAAAATCAAATATTTTGAGGGTAGAAGTCCTGCCTACACTTTAAATCCATTCATGTTTCATGCATCCTTATATTTTATTTTACACAATACTTTTGCTGTGTTTGTATGTTTTGACTTTGTCTAATTACATGATGTCATGTATGTCCAACGTTTGTATATGTTGAAACTGCAGGTAGAGATGGCTCCTATAGAAAACTGCTGCCATGGAGACATGAGGACATGTGCTCCATCACTGGCACCACAGACCAACATGGGAACAGTGCTGTGTACACATGCTCCAAGCACTGTGCAGTGAGAAACAGAAGAACCCCTGAAGCTGATTAGGGCTGGAAGCCTGCTTGAGTCAGTGCCCTTCAGTGTGAGACACTGTCACAACGAATAGGATAGAGTACATTTTAGGTTTTGAGGATAACACCCAACGTTGACCACTTGATTAACACAGAGAGAGAGGGAGAGAGGGAGAGAGGGAGAGCAGGAGAGCTGGAGAGAGGGAGAGAGGGAGAGCGGGGGCCATTTAGGCAGTTGGACTATGAAGGGAGCACAGGATGGTGGCTTAGACCATGGTGGCAGTGGGAGAGAGAGAGAGAGAGAGAGAGAGAGGAGGGAGAGA
>NC_034600.1:66919305-66920392 GCF_900095145.1 Mus pahari | reverse complement strand
GGAGAGAGGGAGAGAGGGAGAGAGGGAGAGAGGGAGAGAGGGAGAGAGAGGGAGAGAGAGGGAGAGAGGCAAACAGGCAGGTTATATACACACAGAAAACCAAGAAAATATTGAGAATTTTTCCTTCAGACATTTAAAATTAGGATTCTTATTTGGGTTTTCAACCTGTATGCAAGAATCGGCTCTTTAAAGACAATGAGACGTAAAAGCGTTGGTATAATGCACAATATTAACAATACTCGAACAAGCAATGTGGAGAATACTGATTTCCTATAATGTGGAGCTGGGGAGCCCTGGAACCAGGAGGAGGAGCAGGATAGAGGATCCAGTGGAGTCTAATACTGGAGATCTCATTTAATGGAGAGTGATAGGAGTGGGGTCACTTCCTCCCCTGCCTCAGGGCTGCATGTCACAGGACACAAAGTCCTATGACCTCCTCCCCCTCCCCCACCAGAAGGCATCTCATAGTTAAACTTCTCCTCTCCTTATAAAGTTTTGTCCACCAAGCATCTGGAATTTCTCCCGATGCAAATGAGGCCTCTTCAGAACCCTGGCTTAGAAATAAAGCTGTACACTCACCCTAATAATCCTTTCTCTTTCTGGATCCACTGGCTGTCATTGAGGGGAATTACACCATTAAGGGACTGGGAGGGAAGACACAGCTAGCTGCCCAACCTGGGGCTCCAGGATGCACAGGAGGAAAGTGAACGATTCCCCAAGAGGGCACACTTATCAGCCCTGCCAGACAAACAGACCTCAGTCTTTCCTTTTCTTTCACTTAAGCCTTAGCTTTGGATCAGACTCTGCAAAGGCACTATTTGATGTGTGTATGAAAAGATAAAGAGAGGAGGGGATAGTTCTGGTGGATTTGTAGTGGGGTATGGGGGAAGGGGTGCCTCGGTGGTGGGCCCATGCTGAGGTATTCCTTCCCCCTGAGGGGCCAGCCTCAGGATAATATAATATAGAGTTTATTCAGGGAATGGGGAGGGGAGTTAAGAGGGTAGTAGAGGCAGAGAAAAGCAGAGAGGAAGAGGGAGGTGGAGGGGAATTGAAAAGAGGGAGAGGGAGAGGGAGAGGGAGAGGGAGA
>NC_034600.1:66899662-66919191 GCF_900095145.1 Mus pahari | reverse complement strand
GAGAGGGAGAGGGAGGAGAGGGAGAGGGAGAGGAGAGAGAAAAGTAGATGTCTGCCATGAGCATGTGGAGAGAGGGGTACTGGAATGAGAAAGGAGTGGGAACAGGAAGGCAAGAGAGAGAGAGGAGGGGACAAACACATGGCTGTTGCCAAATAACAGTGGGATGGAGCTCAGACAGAATGCTAACACTATTGATAGTCTATGACCAGGGCTACTCACTAGAGTGGGTGGAAGGTCTCTAGCCTACTGGGGACCAACCCTAGCAGAGTCTTCTTTCTTTCTTTCTTTCTTTCTTTCTTTCTTTCTTTCTTTCTTTCTTTCTTTCTTTCTTTCTTTCTTTCTTTCTCTTTCTTTCTTTCTTTCTTTCTTTCTCTTTCTTTTCTTTTCTTTCTTTCTTTTTATGTATTTTCTTTATTTACATTTCAAATATTATCCCCTTTCCTAGTTTCCCCTCTGAAAATCCCCTAGCCTCTCCCACTTCCCTAAATTTATCAAAGAAGACAAGGAGGGACACTTCATACTCATCAAAGGTAAAATCTACCAAGATGAACTCTCAACTCTGAACATCTATGCTCCAAATGCAAGGGCAGCCACATTTGTTAAAGAAACTTTAGTAAAGCTCAAAACACACACTGCACCACACACAATAATAGTGGGAGACTTCAACACCCCACTCTCATCAATTGACAGATCATGGAAACAGAAACTAAAGAGACACAGTGAAACTAACAGAAGTTATGAAACAAATGGATTTAGCAGAGTCTTTTTTTCTTGCTGGTGCTTCTTGAGGCAGCCAAAGAGGAAGCGTCGGTGGAGGGTAAGACTTTTTCTTATGAGATATTTAGGATGGCTGTATAATAATAAAGCTTTACTTATCTAAGTCTAAGTGACCTTGCTGTTGTGGCTAACCTGCCTTCTGTGATCCTCTGAAACTAGAAATTCCAGTTTCTGGAACTTAGCATCTCTTCCTAAAACAGCAAAGGATTAAATAAATAGCCTTTGTACTATCTCAGCAGGAACTGCAATGGCAACACACAATTTCACTAATAGCTTAGTTATGGTTTTTGTCTTTCAGTGAACCTGTAGAACCTTGACAGGTGATGGACATTTAGCCAGATAATTACTCTTAATGGATATGCCTGCTAATCTAACTTTCAGCCTTCTAATTGGAAGTCAGTGGAAGAAAAAGGGACACTTTGAAAAGTGATTATAGTATTTATTGCTAAGTTGTAAAAAGTTTGCTATGACAACCATCTAAGGGAAAAAGTGGAAAGATCCTAATGCCAGGAAAGGGAAAAGTTCTTCTCTTTATCTCTTTGTCCTCAGTATGTGTACATCTTTCAGAATACATAATCACATGTCTAAAAGTTCATCACAAGTTCACACAAAATAACAAATCATAGATTAAAATAGAAGTTCATAAAAGAATGTTTACATGAATATCCATTAGGAGTAACTATCTGGCTAAATGTCCATCACCTGTCACAGCTCCACAGGCTCACTGAAAGACGAAAAGCATAACTAAACTATTAGTGAAATCGTGTGTAGATAAACCCAGTTGATATTTTATCTTCTGTCTTGGCACCTATAATAAATCATTAGTTCCCTTTTATGACCTTTAGTTAATTGTTTTACAACATCTTAAAATGTGCTCTGAGTAGGAGAAAGTCTGGTTACTACTTAAGAGCTTAATAATCACTGATATAATTTTAGGACTCTTTTTTTCTTCTTTCTGTTTTAGGAATTCTTATAGGATCATCATTAAGGCTTAAATCATCTATTTGGCTATAGAACATCATTAAAAGGCAGTACACCTTCATAGATCTGCAGAGACCTGCTCAAAATGGGTGGGATAATACCTAGTGATTGTTATGTCTGGTCAATAATAACAGGAAAAGCATATTAATAGCAGGAATTTTTCCTAAAATGAATTCTCTTAGGCATTGCTTAAAAGAGCAAATGTGTCCTGGATTCGTTCGAAGCAGACCATCTCGGGCAGATCACCTGCTAGTTAACAGGCTCCTGACACCAGCCCTCTGTCTGAATCCAACAACCTATTTATGCCTTTGCCAGAGCCTTCTATCTCTTTTATTCTTACTACTTATAACAAGAAAACAAACAAACAAACAAACCACAGTGACACAACGGTCAGTTGTAAGCAACTAGGTTGGCTGCTGATTTCTGAACTTTCAGAAAGGCTTGGTTTTAGGGATCTAGGAAACCCCACATGCTGAAAAGCTCCTGACGTTTGCTTCTGTATTTTGTCTTTCATGGGAAACAACTCATCACATCAAGAAAAATAATATTACAGCAACAACAACAAACAAAAAACAAATCAGAGGCCTATAAGGATTACTCAAAACTCATGGCAGGAAATTGGCCCGAAAGCAAGTC
This sequence comes from Mus pahari, assembly GCF_900095145.1. Lineage (NCBI taxonomy): Eukaryota > Metazoa > Chordata > Mammalia > Rodentia > Muridae > Mus > Mus pahari. The sequence goes on along the minus strand of NC_034600.1, from coordinate 66,916,797 downwards.
ACCTGCTTTTGGGAAGAGCTCCTTGAGGAAGCCCCCAGGATGGCAGAGGAGGATCCCTAGGACTCTGATATATGAACTCAGGTTGCTTGTATTACCTACTGCTGAGAAATCCAGGAAAAGAAGCCACCTTCACCCCATTCCCTTCCCATGATAGCTGTTGTTTTCCAACGTGCTCTAAGTTGAGCATACCAGGATGCTTCGAGGCTCCACCCCACATCAGATGGTTCTGATGACTAAGAATGTTTTGAAGACTTCCCTAATGGCATTAAAGAAAGCAATAGAGGATATTCACAGAACAATTGCTTCCTGTTGCACTGTCCACACCAAACCTACACAATAAGCCCCCCTCCTTCCTCTGTAAACCACATCTCCACAGGTTGGCTCTCTCTCAGCTCCTCCTTCCAACTACCAAGCCCCTTCGAAATTTCTGTAACTCTGCTGAAAATCTGGATATCCAGACATTCTCAGTTAATCTTCACCCCACTTGAAGTAAACCTTTTAATTGGTACACTTATCAGACAGGTGATTTAAAAGAGCTCAGACAGGCAATTGTCCTGGACCAAATCCCTTCTCCAAAGAGATCAGAACCCTTAACACCTCCCTGGATTGGTGAGACGTTTGTCCTTCTTTGCTAGTTGCCCACTTTTCCTGCAATGGGAAGCCCTATGCTGGCATGAATGCCTCCAACAAGTCAGGTGAAACCATAATTTTGTGGTAGAGAGAGAGGGCTGGGAGGGAGAGAGGAGGGGGAAGGAAAGAGGGGGCTGGTTCAGATACGGGAGGAGATGGAGGAGAATACAGAGGGTCAGGAACTTGAAAAGAAGTATGTAGGAGTGGGGGAGGGCAATTAAGAGTAACCACTAGAAAGTCACAGATGCCAGGGACCCAGGAGGTTCCTGGACCTAACAAAAAGTACACTAGCCAAAATACCCAACAAAGGCAAAATAGAACCTGTAGAGACGATATCCAATAGATAGGCACAGCCCCTCATTGAGGAATAGGATCACCGACCCACCTCAAATATAATAAAACAGAATTCCTCCTGTCAAAAGGATATGCAGTGACAAAATGTGGGTCAGAGACTGAAAGGAAGGGCATCCAGAAACAACCCCACCTAGGGATCCATCTCATCTGCAGACACTAACCCCAGACACTTGCTGACACCAAGGAACACTTGCTGACAGGAGCATGGTATGTCTGTCTCTTGAGAGGCTCTGCCAGAGCCAGACCATGTCAGATGTGGATGTATGCAGTCAAACATTGGATTGTGCATGAGGACCCCAGTGGAAGAGATAGGGCAAGGACTGAAGGTGCTGAAGGACTTTGCAACCCCATAGGAAGAACAATATCAACCAACCAGACCCCCAAAGATCCCAGGGACTATACCACCAACCACAAAGTACACATTGGGGGACCCATGGCTCCAGCTGCATATGTAGCAGAGGATTGCCTTATCTGGCATCAATGGGAGAGACCCTTAGTTCTTTGGAGACTTAATGACCAAGCATAGGGGAAGGCAAGGGCACTGAGGCAGGAGTGAAAGGGTGGATCAGTGGGAGAGCACTCTCATAGAGGCAAGAAGTTAGGGAAGGGGTTAGGGGATTTGTGGAGGGGAACCTGGGAAGGGGGATAACATTTGAAATGGAGATAAATAAAATAACCAATAGAAGTATGACAAGAGAATATATTTTTCAGATATAAGAAAATTATTAACTTACCAAGACTTCAAAAGTAAAAAACTCCAATACTTATGTACTGATTTTGGCTTCTTTTTGCAATTAAATTATTGAATCATTGAAGGCATGGTGACAACTTTACCTTTAACTAAATGACATTTATGAAATCCTTCATCCAAAATCGGTACTGTGCACATCAAAACAAACAAACAAACAAACAACCACGACAACAAAACCAGGGCATGTTGAGACATCATTAGAGAGGAAGCATATTCTGGGCTATACATGTATGTTAATTACAGAAATATTATAAATATTCTCTATTTGCAATAGACTTAATAACAGAAATTACATGTAGAAAAGTAACTGGCTATTTCCTCAAATTTTAATAAATTTTGCAAAAGCTTTTTTAAAAACATGAAACAATTAAAGAAAGTTTTCCAGACATGAAATATGTTTGGACTAAATTATACAAAAAAAATGCACCCTTTCCATTTTTAGGATGGTGGTGAATTCACTTTAGGGAAGGGCCTTTAACTAGTATATACAGTAAAGATGTTATACCTAAAAATAAACCAAACCAAACCTACCAAACCAAACCAAACAAAACCAAACCAAAACACACCTAACAAACAAAAGCCTAAAGATTATGTCTTAAACTGGTAATTAATTCCATCTATTTTCCTAAGAACTTCATAAATTAACATTTTTAATAGGTGAGTTGTACTCCATTGTGTAAATGTATCACATTTACTGTATCCATTCAGTAGAAGAGCTAGAACAAGGATGGAAGGAGCTGAAGCGGTTTTCAGGCCCATAGGAGGAACAACAATATGAACCAACCAGTACCCCCAGAGCTCCCAGGGACCAAACCACCAACCAAAGAGTGCACAAGGAAGGACTCAAGGCTTCAGCCACATATGTAGCAGAGAATGGCCTTGGGGATCATCAATGAGAGGAAAGGCCCTTGGCCTTGTGAAGGCTCTATTCCCCAGTGTAGGAGAATTCCAGGACAGGGAAGCAGGGGTGGGTGGGTTGGTGAACAGGGAGGGGGGATGAGATAGGGGTATTTGCAGAGGGGAAACCAGGAAAGGGAATAACATTTGAAATGTAAATAAAGAAAATATCTAATAAAAAATGGTCACTTATATATACTATCATATCATCTGCAGATAGTGATATTTTGACTTCTTCCTTTCCAATTTGTATCCCCTTGATCTCCTTTAGTTGCCTAATTGCTCTGGCTAGGACTTTGCGTACTATATTGAATAGATAGGGAGAAAGGGGGCAGCCTTGTCTAGTCCCTCATTTTAGTGGGATCGCTTCCAACTTCTCTCCATTTAGTTTGGTGTTGGCTACTGGTTTGCTGTATATTGCTTTAATTACGTTTATGTATGGCCTTGAATTCCTGATCTTTCCAAGACTTTTACCTATTGCATATGCCAGTAAGATTTTGCTGATAGGACCCTGATATAGCTATCTCTTGTTAGGCTATGCCAGTAGCTGGCAAATACAGAAGTGGATGCTCACAGTAGTCATCTATCAGATGGAAAACAGGGCCCCTAATGAAGGAGCTAGAGAAAGTACCCAAGGAGCTAAAGGGGTCTGGAACCCTATAGGAGGAACAAAAGAATGAACTAACCAGTACCCCCAGAGCTGTGTCTCTAATGGCATATGTAGCAGAGGCTGGCCTAGTAGGCCATTAATGGGAGGAGAGGCCCTTGGTCTTGGGAAGATCATATGCCCCAGTACAGGGGAATGCCAGGGCCAGGAAGCAGGAGTGAGTGGGTTTGGGATTGGGGTGGGAAATTTCTGGATAGCATTTGAAATGTAAATGAAGAAAATATCTAATTAAAAAAAAGAAAAGGTAACTGGAAAAATAAATAAATAAAAAGAAAAAAAAAACAATAATTAAGCCATAAATAAATAAACCGGAAAAAAGGTAACACAAAGAGATAAATGAATGGAAATAATCATCAAATAATGAAAATATATTTTAAAAATGGCAAAAATCTGATGATATTTACCGGGAAAAGAAGCCTAATTACACAAAGGAGCAGCCAAGAAACTGAATAAGATAGGAAGATCATTCTAAACACCTGAAGGACAGTCAATATAGTGTGGATACTACAAGAAAGTATGTCCACACATTATTTGATTTATACATAATGGACCCTTTTCTGGAAAGACTTTAATCAACCCACATATGACATAAATATACTTGGATACCTGCTGGTTTAATTAGTTACATTTCACCAATAAAATTAACATGTCTGCTTATAGCACTGTATTTATAACAAAGTTTTAAATATAACTAATTTGATATTACAAGACCATTTCCAGAATAAGGAAAATTAAATCCTAGATAATTTCTTTTTAGGATTTATTGTTTTTCTAATTGAATTAGCTGGGTTGTTAATATGTTTTGTAATTTGTAGTATCAAAGCAGACTGATCAATGACTTCCATGAAAATGGATGAAAATAACATGAAAAAGTGTGATGCATTTCCCCGTTCTACGGTGTTGTAGTATTCAATAATTCATCAGTTTAAAATACTACTATGTTTTAAAATATGATAAGTATGTCATACATACTTATTGGAAATAAAGAAAAATTGGGACAATATTTCTTTTAAATCACAAAATTCTGAACATAGAAACAAATGGGTCTTTTCAATTATATTTTAGTCTTTAAAAATCCAATTTAATGAATAGGAATTCTCTGTCATTATTAAATTTCGAAACATTGTGGGTATATCTGCTTTAATTATTAACATCATAGTGAAATTTTGCATAGATCAAGAAAAAATAGCATTAATAAATAGATTACAAAAGAACGAAATGTCTACAGTTTAATATGACATGAATGTTGACCTAGAGCTTGAAGAGCCCACAAGTTTCTCTTAAAATGATAAACAAACATTACAAGATACAAAACCATTTAAAATAAAGATCAATTATTTTCCTATTTATCATTATAACAATGAGAAAAAAAGAAGCATTTATGATATACATAAAAGAACACTAAATTATTAAATTTACAAACAAAAATTCTTAAACAGAATATTTTAAAAATATTTATAAAAATGTAATGACTAACATTAATTGAGTTGTTTGTGGCTATGGATGAAAAGTTTTAATAATTTTGAAATCTTAATTTTTTTCTTACCATATTTATCAATACCGTACAATTCAGATAAACATTTAAGAAAGTTACTTTCTCAAACTCATAAGTTTTTCCCAAATTCCTATATAAAGTCAAAATTTTTAATAGCTTGTTGAATGTTGAGATGCAAAGAAATAGAGATCAATAGGGTTGCACAGAGTAGGCAGAAAAGAATCTGTGTGAACGCCGCCAGTGAATCCTCCAGTAACGTTTTCAGAAGTAAAGATTAGATGAAGCAGCTCCCCTCCTCCATTACAACATACCTGAAACAAGCTTAGTGGGAAAACACCACAAGCAGAAAATCAAAATTAAAGCTATGGGGTTGTTGAGATCAATCTGCTAGGAAGATTATTTGGTACTCTTGTAGAGAACCTGAGTTTGGTTTTGTGCACCTTCATCATGAAGCTTGTGAACACATGTGACTACAACTCCCATGGGGGCATCTGACACCACAACCCTGTTTTAAAAGCAATACAGGACCTTCTACTTTCTACACCTGCAGAGGTATACTTGTAAAAATAAAAATAAAATACTTAAAAGCCAAAGTTATTTATTGTTAATGGATTTGATCTAAAGCATTAAGAAGTGTGACAATGGAAGATTCATATCTGTTCTATTAAAATGAAAACCATATGACTTATTAAAGGTACTTTTTAGTGTGTACTGGTGAGAGCAAATTCAAAGCATGTATCTGCTCAAGAGCTTTCACTGAAACACAAAACTCCTAGAATTAAATAATAAAAAGTAAAATAAAAGTAAGATAAAATATTAAAGCATACAGAGTAAGAGATGACCAAATATCTCAGAAAAGATGATTATAAATGGGGTAAGATATGTAATAAAATGAATATATTCTGAACATTATATTTTATGAAAAATAAATATTTAAAATGCACAAGGTACTATTCCATTCCCATTATAACAACTGATATCACAAGCAATCAGGAAATGCCCATACTGTTAAGAGCGTAAAACCTCTCAGTATTGGGACAGTACAACATGATCAAGTCGCCCATTTCAGCAGTAAAGTCTTACCACGGAACTACTCACTGTTTGCATTAATGATTTAATGACTTAATGACACAAGACCTGAGCATGCAATGATAGATGCTTTATTACTCAAAATCAACGAAAGCTTGAAGCATCTAGGACGTCTTTCAATAGAGAAATGACAGTGGGAAATCCATATGGTGTAATACGGTTCCATAAAACTGGATGTAGTAACACACTGATAAAATCATGGATGAGTCTGAAATTCAAATTGCTCAATGAAAGAGTTGGACTCTAAACACCTTACCCTCTATAATTCTTTTTTATGATATCGTAGAAGAGAAAATGTGAAGGGAGTAAATAAATCCATGTTTTCCAGTTCAGGGTAAGTACATACAACATAGAAAAATAAAGAGTAATTTTTGAAGAAGTCAAAATTATACTGTTGGAAATATACTTTTTGCCTAAACAGTACTTTAATAAAGTTAATATTTATGTTAAGAGGCCCCTAAAGTCTCAAAAATGTACCATACAGAATTTAAAATGTCCTTAAGAGAGAAAATAATCATGATTGCTAAATAATTTTCACTGTGAACACAAATGAATCAAATTACCTCTTCAAGGTAGTTACATCATGCAACACTGGACAAGAATACCCTCTCTGACTAAAGTCAAGATACTGGGAGCTTACATGCTCCTATACTAAACATACGCCTACAATTGCCTAATTCAGTTTAATATGATGGAAGATAAGTTTCTTTGATTTGTAGTGAGAAGTCATATAAGCCACAGAGATATAGACAAATATTATCACATATGTGGACATCAGAGAGACACCAGAATACCTCAGTTGCAAGAATATTAAAATGATCACACATTGCTTTCCCATAGGATGAAATAAAAGCTTTTGGGAAAATGATGCAACACAAGCAATTCAGCAATAAATATGAATGACATCAGAGATCAAAGTTGCAGAGTACAAAGTATAATTCAAAACACGTTAAAAAAACCAAACCTAAAATTGAAAGGTTTTCATGAAGGGCCATAAAAAACTCAAAGAAAGAGCTTTATGAATGCAGAAAAGTACAGAGGCTGCAGATGTGGCTCAGTGGTTCAGATGCTTGCTTGGTAGTATCATGACCATCCCAAAACAGTGTAAAGATGGAGACAAACAAATTGCTGGAGCAAACTGTTAGCCAGTCTATGCAAGTTGAAAAGTTCAGGTTAATCCATCATCTCAAAACATAGGTTTGAGAACAGATGAAGAAGATACCCAAGGATTACTCTTTAGTCTCTATATGAGCATAAAGGTGTACAAGTAAACACAGATACATGTGCATTCATGAACACACATACATATACCTTAAAATAGTATGATAATCCAAATGTATGAATATAGATCAACATAAATGAATAATCATTAATGCAGAATAAATACCTCATTCATTAATAATTCAAATGCAGCCTCTGTCGAATATCTTCCGCTAGTACACGAAACATCACTCTGTACTTCATCAGTATGGATAATATAGTAAGATTCTGCAGTAAGTTTGATGGGAATATTTAATTAACAGTGAAAAAGCTGACTATATTCCTCAGGTAGAAATCAGAGTCATCAGTCATTTGGCTAAGGTACTGCTGAGACACAATCTCTCTGTAACTTTCTTTTCAAAGCAATTATTGTCAGGAAATTCATAAGAAAAAAAATCACAGAGACACAATGTGAAGGAGATGTAACAAAAGAGCTAATCATCTGTTATTATAAAATTGTCAAGAAAATAGCAACCAAAGGCCTATGAAATGACATTCTTGAGAAGTCTGAGAAAAATCTGCGTAAGCTGCATGTGTTTCTACTGCAGATGGGATCTTGGAAGAATCAAAGTATATTACATAAAAATGAAAAAAATCAAAATATTCATGAATTTTTATTTGAAATGCATTCATGCTAATCCAGTAACTATGAAAAATGTGTCATGATGATATAATATGTCATCTGGGAAAAGTCGATTTCGTGATCTACTTATAGATAATTCCTATATCATTTTCATAATATGTTCACTAATTATTTGAAGAAATTAACAACACTGCAGTAACATAGTCAACAACAATCCTAGAAATAATGATCCTAAATGTATTAGAGGAAGTATAATGATTTTGCAGGGAATATCTGAACAGGGAAGAGGAAAAAGTAAGAATGGAGAGGAAGAAGATGAAGTAAAAAAGGACTGGAGGAGGAACAGAAGGAAAATATTGGAAGAAGAGAAAGAAGTGTAAGAGGAAGACAGAAAGAAAACCGGAGTGAAGAGAAGGAGAAGAACTAGTTTAGAGCACAGGAAAAAACTGAAATACTAAGTGTAGAATGAGGATCCTAGAAAACTAAATGTTTTGAGGTTGAAATAAAAAATAAGGATTTTATATGGGTTTATTTTCATATATTTCTTATGGCATGTGTAGGTTACATGAAAGCAAATATACATGTGAATTTAGGAAGCGATTAAAACATTACAATTTGCAGGTCAGTGGACAGAACTAGAAAAAAAAATTCAGCCTGTGTGTGTTGCCTTAAACCCAGGGAAAACAAAACAAAACAAAACAAATATAATATAATGTGTGTTTGCTTATAGGTGGCATTAGCTTTGTTTTGAAAATTGGTGATATCCAAGCTACAATACAAAAAACACCATAGAGGTTAGAAATAGAGTGCGGTACTGAGGTTAGGGGAGGCAGATCTCCCGAGGAAACGGAAATAGAATAGATAGAGTACACGGAAATGGAGAATGATGCAGGATGATGGAGTGTGCCAGGGTGAAGAGAGGGACATGAGGGAGAGAATATCCTGAGAGAGCTAAAATTATGGGACATTTGATATATACTATGCAACTTGTGAGAGTAATCAACTTGTGAGAGTAATCAACTAATAGCTGATTTGACTTAAGTCAAGTACTGCTTGGCGGGACCAGAGAAAAAAGTAGCCAAAAGACTTAGGTTCAAGCTAAATATTAATGATCTAAAACAAAAGTAGCAATCATATGACTACTAATGACATTCTGCTATACTCATAGATTAGTGTCTTATTGAGCAATCACCAGAGAAGCATCCTCCTGCATCAGATGTAATAAATATAGAGATCGGCAGCAGAGAGTGGGAGACCTTGGAACACTCAGACCTAAATTGGAAATCTGTATCATGTCTCTCCTCTCAGAATTCAAAGGTGCCTGGGAAGAGGAAACATGAAGAGTGTATGAGCCACAGGAAATAGAGAACCCAAGAAAACAAGGTCCTCTAAACCACCATGACCAAAGCTCACTTGAGTTCATAGAGGTTGAGGCAGAATGCACAGTGCCTACACAGGTCTGCACCAAACACATATATTATGGCTTGCAGTTTTGTGTTTTTATAGAATTTTTGAGTGTGCAAACTAGCAGGTCTCTGATTTTTGTCACTTCTCTTGGTCTTTTTGTTGTTGTTGTTCTATTTGTCTGTCTTGTCCAACTCTGATGTGTTAGTTTTTGTTTTATCTTATTTTATCTTCTTTTATTATTATACCTTAAAAGCCTTGATTTCCAACAAGAGACTGAAAGGAAGTGAATCTGGATGGGAGGAACTTGGATATATAGAGGAACTTGGAGGCACAGATGGAGGAGAAATCTTAACCAGAATATATTACATGAAAAAAAAAAGAGTATTTTCAATACAAGTAAAAAATAAAAACAAAAACAAACAAACAAGCAAATGTTCTCAACACTATTGACAGAGATGGAAATAATGATGACAAAGAAAGGAAAGTGGAATTGCCATCTCTAATGTGGGATTTATATTGGTGTGTGAAGTATGGAAATATCAGAGATGAAAAAAAAAAGCAAGTGAAGCTAGAAGTCAAAGCAGGACTTGAGAGATGAGAGGGGAGACTGCTGAAATTCTATATGAATTTTCACAGAAAGATGAAAGGAGCTCAGAGGCTTTCAATTATGGAGTTACTAGTGAACTTCAAGAGAAGTGGACTTCAGTTTGTATGGCAGGTTACTTAGACAGGAGTCTGCAATGTGCACTTCCCAGCTCTGCTAGAAACCTAGCTTGGCCACTTGCTAATTGCATCACATTTTCTGTGCTACCTAATGAGACTAAGCTGTATTTACTCTCATACAAAATAGATCCATCAACATTTGTCTTATCAAAATACTATAGGCATTTTACATTAAGAATAATGTAGGCATTGTATCCCTCAACAACTAGAAAGCATCACTTTGCTAGGAGACAGCAGAAACTGGAGAAAATTCAATGCCTTACATCATTTTGTAACCACATTCTCAAGGGTTCAGCAGCTCCTCACAGGTTCTTTAGTGGTGAATGTCAGGGGAGAATGCGAGAAAGGAGACTGCATGTAAAAAAAAAAAAAAAAAGATGCAGGTTTAACAAAGGTGGGGTCTCAGATAAAGCTGACTTGTGGAGGTTGAAATTGAGAAATGAATATAATCAGGCTAAGAAAGTTTGCAAAGTTAAAGCCAGAGTTAGATGTTTGGAACATTCCTTGTTTTCCATACTTGCTAATATCCAAACTGTTGGCAATAGAATGATGTACCATTTCAACTATATTTTCCTGCACCATGTACTTCACACTTTGAAAATTTTGTAAGATAACAACAAAATCAATGGTGCGTTGGTTATTTTTCTTAAAAAGTAAAATAAAAAAAGAAGTACAATGATGAGCTGAAATATGACCCAGAACTGTCAGAGTCTCATGGTAACTTCATTTGTAAGCACAGTGTAGCAAATACTAGCCTAAAAGTAAGAACATAATCATGGGAAGAGTCGAAGAACAGATATTGGAATTATATTTATTTATGTCTTCACACTAAAACGAATTTTATCCCTTGTTCTTTCTTTCTCAGTCTTATTCAAGTGTTTGGGATTTTTGAACCATATTTCTTCACTTTTAATAAAGCTATACAGATGAGAATAAAATTAAAATCCTGGACAATTCCAAAAACTTTTAATAAACTTGCCAATCAGATCGATTGCTCTAAAATCCATGACATTAGAAATTGTGAGGAAAAATCAATGAAGAAATTCGGTGGTATTTCACAAGACTAAATATCACCTTACATGTAATCAGTCGCATGTGTATTATGCATACATAGATAAACAGGAACAAATTATTCAGTGTGGTTGATTTAACACAACAGACAATGTGCTTGTCAGAAAGGTCAGAAAATCAGAATGTTTTCAATTTTTTGTTTATATCTGTTTATACCTCCCTTTTGTGGTAGACTACAATGGTAACTTTAATTGATAAAGATGTGTTTTATAAAACAATGCCTTATACAATTGCATATTATATATACATGGATGTGTGTGTGTGTGTGTGTGTGTGTGTGTGTGAATGATTTTATGATGACACTTAGCCAAGTATCACATATTCCATAGAGCACTCAGACATTTGAGTATGTGAGAAGAGAGCCAATGGTCCAATCATGAGAGGTAAGTGAACATGGACAGTGAATTTTCACATGTTGAAGCAGAGAAACCGCCCATGTATTAGCCTAGATTATCACAGGGGACTCGAATATTTCTGAACCTAGATGTTTTGAGCATAGCACAAAATTGAAATATAGAATGATGCTGAAGGTATCTTTCAGGGAAATTCTAACATACTATGATTTCTTTCCCTACACATTTTGTCCATTCAACTTAGAGAGAAAATGAACATGCAATTTTATAAGGAGCTGGAATTAAAACAGTAAGAAACTCAAAAAAATAAACTGATATGGTATTGATATTAAAATAGAACAAAAACAAACAGAACAGAGATATAAGAAAATATGACAGAAAATTCTTGTGAAGATGATCTTAAGTAAAAGACATAGATGAGAGGATTATCACGAAATGGAATGTATATATATATATATATATATATATATATATATATATAGGAATTAAAATATAACACAACTTGCTATTAAATGCAGAATATGCAATAAACCAAGAATTAAAATTACAAAAAAAGATAAAACACAAAATCTACCAGAAAGAATAAAGGAAAATTTCACAGAGTGGCAACCCCCTTACTAAAAGTATGAGTGATTATTGAATCATGAGAATAGCAAAAGATGCATTCTGACTTAACATGAAACTTCTTAATACTGAGAGTAGGAAAATGATTAATAGCCCCATACACAATATTGCATGTCCTTTGATTAATTTTGGATACAAGCACCCTTCTCTTTCACCAATGAGTTGATGATAGAATATGAGAGAAAATAAACTTTTCCAACTATTTTTTTTTATTTTCAATCACATGCATATGTGTTTATCCAGATGCAGTTATCTGCATATGTCTATCTAGCCAGGTGTCTTTTAATCTCAGGAGTATAAACTCCCTTTTGTATGGGACTTACTGACAGCTCTGAGCCATTTTGATGCGAGTTCTGGAAATGAACACAGATCCTTTTGTAGAGCAGCAGGTTCTTTTAAAGCTGAGCAATTTCTTATTCCCTCAAAATGATTTTAATGAATGGAGGAAACAATGGTTCTGAATAAGTTTTGGGCAGCCAGCCAAACTGGCACAATTTAAAGGCTAAGGAGAAAAATGATTAAGTAAAGGATCTTATGTAAACAATCTTCTGTTATGCAGTCAGTCTTTTTTCTAGTAATATAAAGAGGCTAATAAGTAAAACACCTCTGTTATTGGAAATAGGTTTAGTCATGGATCCACTAAAATAGCATGTTTTCATATGTACATCTGCTTTAGGTTTCTGTTTATTATTATCACCATAATTTTTTTCTTTTTTTTGGTATTTTTGGCTCCTGGGACAGAACCCAGAGCTTGTGCAAATTAACTACTGCACCATGGTATTGCATATCAACCCTAGATTTTCTACAAGTGTTAAAATTTTAGCATAGTATTTAAGGAAAGAGAACATCTTCACACAATACCTGCAGTCATGTATTTTAGGATCCTTTTTCTCTCTTCCTGTACACTTCTTTATCTTTTGATTTTACTGAAGAATTTTCAGGTATATTGATAAAAATTAACTGTGTGGTTTTCTAAGTAGAACTAGTGATTTTTGATACATGATCAATCAAATCCCTACATGAGTCAAAAATATGTATTATGATCTTTTTTTTTGCATTTAAAATTAGCATAGTCTGTAGGTAAGATATTTGATATACCTTTACCATTACTGTAATTTAATGACAAGAAAATTTCAGATTAATTGTACACAACACTGAATATAGGAAACTGGATTTACTAAAGAAAATAAAAGAATGAAGGCCAAGGAATTTGATCCATAGGACGTTTTCAGTCAAAGGGGGAAAGGGTTCAAAACACACAGATTATCTTTAGTACATCAATCAACACTGCTTCACTTTTGGATGCTGACTATACACTTCTTTGAGTAGCATTGAAGGCAACATATAAGTTATATATATGTACATATGTATCTCTATAAAGATAGACATGCAAGCCAATAACAAAATTGCTGTTTGTATATAGCTAAAATCATTCATACAAATTTTAAACATTTTTATATTGCTTAATGCTTGAATGAAGGTCAACACCTGTTTTATGAATGAAAAACATCCCAAGGAATTACAGGTATTGAAATATTGGGCTGTTTCCTTTCAGTATCCTAAAAGATATCATAGTTCCTCTAATTATAAGCACCAAAGGATCTTTCCACATCATATTTTACTTTTATCATTCTTCTTGTTTATCTTTATGTTTCTTTCATTGGTTACTGTAAGTAAAATGCTATTTAGAAAATAAACATTGTTAATATATTGAGATTGGGATTGCATGAATCCACATGCGGTAGTACCAAACCAAATAGGATTTGGTGGTAAGGCCGTTATTATTAAACAAGGCAAACAGAGGACCTGTGGGTAGATGCTGCTCTAATATGAAGATTGCCCTTATGAGAAGAGAAACATAAATAAGCACAGAAATGAGAACAAGTGGGAAAGAAAAGGTGATGCTCATCATGACCAGGAGAGCCATCAGAGCTGAGGAAATAAACTGTTGCTATTCACTTTGCCTGTGAACATCTGTTTTGAGCTGATGAAGTAATGTAGGGTATTACAAAAATATGAGTGTGATGAGAACTAAGAGCCACACATTGCATATTTTACAATCTTCATAGTTTGAAACCACCAGCCTCTCAAATCTCCAGGTTATCATGGCTTTTGCTAGCAACTTCATGAAAAGGTCATTTTATTTCCTCTCAAGATACAAAGTGTAATAGTGTTTGACAAGAATCAGGTCTTGATAGGGTGCGGTCTTCTTCAAGAAGACATTATCTATACACAATGAAATAAGAAACAAGTCATTAATTTTTTTCTTCTCTAGCATGGCAATTATAAGATTTTTAAAGCAGTGATTTTTCTCAAATATAAAATACTGAATACATTTATTTATTACATGAAACTTGGAACAAGAAAGGTATGGAGTGATGACTGAAAACGAAAGTTAAATCTCCCATTCCAAAAGGGAGAAAATGAGTCTAAAAATGGTGAACACAGAAACAAGGGGGCATATTTCTATACCATAAATAATTTCAAATATGCATTTTAGAATATGCCTAAAATTAAGTTATCTAATTTTGTAAATTTCTTAGATTCCATAGTGTGAGTTTTATCTTCATGGCCTCACAAATAATAATGATATTCACAGAAATGTATCCTAAAACTAGACATTAGCAATATGTGATTCACAGCTCTTTAATTTTTTCCAATGTGTTCATAGGTAGAAGTTGTTCATTATTCCAACTACATTGTTAAGAATAGCTGTTACTTTGTGGCAAATTTGCATTTGTTGTATCCTGTGAATGTCTAAATGTATAATCCCTATGGAATTGATTTGAACTATGTTTATTACTAATATAGTTATAAATTCTATCATCACTTAGACATTTCTATAAACTGGAGACATTTTATCTGAAGAGTTATAAGGAGTAATTTACATGAGGATATTTGTAAATGAGATCATGAAGAGGTGACTCTGAGCTGATACAATAGCTGAGTTCACAATGTTAAAATCCACATCACTAGGGAAAGTGAGTCAGCTGCCTGGCATTGAAGTTTTGCTCCCTTTGGGATTTTAGTCATTGGTTTTATTTTTGAGGTCCCTGACTTATTTGTTCAGTAGTATAGAACAAGCAAATATACTTGTTATACATTACAGTATTTGATATGCATTTTGTTTGAATCGCTTATCAAAGAACCACTAGATAGAAACTCTGAGAATGACCATGTTGAATTTTTCTCATGTTTAAATTAATATTTCCTTTCAGAAATTTCCGTAGAAACACAAGCTGAAATTTTATCTATGACTGAAAGCTTAACTTATTTAATGACTTCTTAAAACCAATGTCCATATACCAGCATAGAATTAAACAAACTGATATTTATTTGATGTTGGAATTTGAGCCCTGATGCCTCTCTTTATAAAGAGGGATTCTTTTTGTTTCCTTCTGTATATTTTATTTGTCTTTTTTTTTTTTTATTGGAAAAACTAACAGCTTAATTAACATCTTTCACATGAGCGAATGCTATGACTTAAGCATTGCTCTTAGAAATCATAACTTACATATGGAATTTAATAATGTCTAATTTATCCCAGTTTCTGAAAGGATCGGAAAAGCCTTTCTGTTTTAGTTTACAATTTACAAAAGGAAAAGCTTTGCCTTATAAGAAGATGGAGTTCGGGAAGTACTCTCTGTTCTTAAAGGAAATGAGAGTCAGCTTGTCACTATTGCTCCTTGATGTAGAGACACTGTTTGCTTTCTTCCTCCTTATTTCTCTCTCCTGCCAAGCCATCACAGCAGAGTGTTATGAACACCACTACAAGGATAAGAGTTTCAATAGGCACTTTAGTGGAATTAAGAAAAATCACACACTCTTCCACTGTGACGCCACATAGCTATCTTCATTCTAGGTTGTCATGTCAGTGAATTGCATTTAATAGGCCTGAGCTTGTCTCAGTGTATTTCTGAAATAACAAAACAAAACAAAGCAAGTACATATTATAGGATCTACCTTGTGGCTACAGAATAAACCAAAATGACAATATGATAAATAGAGCAACTTGTTAGAAACTGGATAATCAAAAATGTCTTGTCCTGCAAAATCTGGGAGTGTGTGTGTGTGTGTGTGTGTGTGTGTGTGTGTTTTATCTGTGTTATTTTTGTCAAAACTTTCTCCTCTAGATGTGTATCAGCCTTCCTACTTCCCTAGGTAACATTGTCGGGGTTGTAACTCTCTTCTTCTCCAAACATGTCTGCCAAGACCTTAAAGCGTGGTCCCCAGTCTGAGAGATAGTCATAGTCCTGATCCGCTTCCGTGGTGAGAGAGTCTATGGAGCTGAGTGACTCTGCCACTGACCCATTACCCTCATACGCATAAGTGGCCAAGGAATCGTATGGCGGGGCAGCTGGATCTGCATCATTTTCCTGTAGCCTTCGGTGAATAAAATCCCTTATGTCTGTGTTGTCTTCCACTTGTGGTCTCTGACGAGATAAACAGAGGGAGTCTGGTTTTATATCCCTTCGAATTTTGTTCTCTTCGATCACCTTGGGATTTCTCAGAGCCCCGATGTCAAAGGCCTGGGTGTCCTCCTCCCCGCCTCCTTCATCATCATAATGGATGACATTGTCTCTGATGTCTTCTTTAGAAGTCATAAGGGTGTCTTTCTTCCTCTGCCTCCTCAGTGCTACATACAGCACAACAATAGCTACAAAAAAAAAAAATCACATCTTGGTAAACAAAGCATATGTATTATTTCATCTCTCTGTAAATGTTAGAGCAGATAAAGGAGAGCTGCATTTCTTTAATGACTTCACAGTATGTTCCTAGGTATAATAATATCAAAATGCTGTGTATATGATTATAAGTTGTCTATTGCCACCTTCACATTGAAATGCTAAGTACCAAGAAATCACAGAAATGCCATTAATATTATCAAATATTTTTCAATTTGTAATTTAATATTTTGGGTTGGGCTCAGAAGATGATATAACAAAATAGTAAAGAGAGGCAATGTGACTTCTTACTGTAGATATTTGAAAGAGTTGGTACAAAACACATGGCTAGTTCATGGTAAAGCAACATTTAAATATCCTTAATGGGTAACAAGAATAGTCTTGGCAAAAATATATTTCTGTAAAATAGTCAAAAATCAAAAACAAACAAAAAAGCCAGGTGTGGTGGCACACACCTTTAATCCCAGCACTCAGGAGGCAGAGGCAGGTGGATTTCTGAGTTTGAGGCCAGCCTGGTCTACAGAGTGAGTTCCAGGAAAGCCAGGG
>NC_034600.1:66864414-66899587 GCF_900095145.1 Mus pahari | reverse complement strand
GTAGGAGACTGATGGAGGAGAAAGAAAGAGATATGAATGGAGAGAAGAGGAGAGAGAGAGAGAGAGAGAGAGAGAGAGAGAGAGAGAGAGAGAGAGAGAGAGAGAACTGAAAGAAATAGATCCAGCAAAGCATTATCAGTGCAAGGTTAGAAAAACAGACTCCTTTAAATATGGTTAGAAGCAATCTACAGAAACACTAGTCCCACATATTTCTATTATTTATCCTTACTCCATAAAAGACTAAATAAATGGGAATAGATGTATCTTTAAGTGGAATCTAGTAGAAGACAATGAATGCAAATAGTGCTTTTTTATGAATGGGGGTTAATGGTATCTAGAGTAGTCCAAGTGAGTGTGGCTATTTAGGAAGATTCATGGTAGATGATCACACTGCAAATGACATATGTGATACTGGTGATAGAACAGTTTTCTTGCTTGCTTCCCTAGTCAAAGGAGAACACCTAGAATATTTGGAGCATTCTGAGAAAAGACACAACTATTCTCAGATTCAGCTAGCTATCTGATCATAGAAGTGAATAGGTACAGTTTAGTTGAAGTTGACTGTCCAAGAATAATTAAACATGGATAATTTATGATGTGAGAATTCTATCTGAAAACACAGTTTGAAGTTTGTAGCACCAGTAATATCATGCCAGAGATAGATTTTTCATGGGGACATAAAGAATGTTTTGTTCCTGTAACCAAGTTGTCCACAGAGAATTAATATCTATACTGCTCAAATTGATCTAGAATTCACTTTCTATGTCACCATGAACATTTGACTCAGAGAGTATTATCTCCAGTGTGTTACTTTACTGCTTATCACTATTTCTATTAAAGAGAAAGAAGCTATATGTTAGAATGATTTAGCTGATGGTGGCTACGTTTGCTTAAGCTCAATGTGCAGATATTAACCTCTTTCCTTTGATGTTTTTTTAAAGGAGTAACCAGAATTGAAGGATTTAGTAAATGGAATATCTTTATGTATGTGTGAATATATATATTGGGGATACAGCTCTCCTCTTTGAGTGGTAATATTTTGGAATGTAGAACGTGTTGAAGATATTTGGGATGGCAATGTAAGCAGAGTGTAAACATTTGGAGTCTCCTTACTCTTCTAGCTTCTATGTCTTCTTCATTTCTCTGTTGAGCTGGGCATTACACACTATTATTCTTCTGAGTTAATTTTTATTAGATGATGGCAATTAATAGCATTTCTAACTAATTGAAAAATAGTTTTATATGAGTATTTGTCATAGAGAATTTCATGTTGGAAAAAGAGTCAATTTTTAAGGTGAATATTAATTGTTAATTATTGATGATGTTCGGTTTAAAATACCAAATAGAATGTGTTGATATACACATATATTAAGTGACCAATGATTTTTTTTTTCTAACCGGCTCAGTGACCAAATATTATAGAGATTATAAGTCAAGGAGGGATAAAGGCAGGCAGGGATAGAGAGAAGATGATCAATATGTAAACCAACCTAAGAGTATAACAATGCATAGTAGGATTGCAATCAAAGCTCCAGTGCTGAGTCCTACAGGTAGAAAAATGGCTTCCACGTTGCAAGACAGGATGGTCCCATCCGAATCACATCTACAAACACGAATAGTCATTGTATTCGTGCTGCTCTGGACAGGATAACTACTGTCTTCTATTACAATGGGAAGGAAATACAACTCTTGCTGCCTGCGGCTGTAGCCATTTCTTCGGGTTTCGATTCCAGCTGTGTTGTCTGCAAAACATGACATTTAGGATAACATAGCTATGGTGACTTTCACTTCAAGTTTCAAATTGGTATCTGCTAAGCAGTAGGAAGCTCTTTTGGAATCAGTGTAATGCATCCTTATTAAAATTACTTATTATATCATTATTAAAACTGTCCAAGGGTAATCAGACATAATTAAAATAGTACTCGAGGAAAGAAAATCATTCATCTTGGGAGCTGATGGATGAAATTGTCCATTCAGAAAGAATAAAGATTTACAAGAACTATGCCCAAGAAGTTGAGTTGTCTCCTTTTTTTTCTGATATCAAAATCAAATTGAAAATATTTAGGTATAATTCTAAATCCTAAAAAAGTTAAAGATTTAAAAGAAGAATATGAGGAATATCTTTAAAAACTATTTATTGTAGAACTGAAAAATAAAATAAAATATATGAGAATACTTGATGATTGAGATGATTCATTTACAGACTGAGAAACAGCAATCTTTATTTCTCTGATTCACATATAGGCACACATATACACTCATACACAAAATATATTACAGTAATAGCCATACTTTCAGGACTCTCACACACTATATTTATGTCCATATTCATCCATAATGTATATATATATATATATATATATATATATATATATATATATATATATATATATATATATATATATATATATACTTCATATCCCTAGATACTTTCCCACTGCTACAGATACAAACATCCAGAATCCCCTGACTCCAATACCCAATGCTGCAGGAAACAGATGAACTAAATTTCATTTATGACATGATAGACAATTTTTGACAACTTTTCGCTCTCTTACAGAGGCAGGCTACAAGAAATGTAACACACACACATACACACACACACACACACACACACACACACACAAATACATAGAGATATACCAAATGGCTGTGTATATTATAACGTCAAAATTTAAAATGTTTTGAAATGAAAACTTGTTTTTTCTTTGTGTATTATGTGTATATAAGTGGAACAAACATGAATGAAAAATGTTTTTAAAAAGAATTTGTCTCTATTTAGTTGTCCTTT
The DNA here is from genome assembly GCF_900095145.1 of Mus pahari. Lineage (NCBI taxonomy): Eukaryota > Metazoa > Chordata > Mammalia > Rodentia > Muridae > Mus > Mus pahari. The sequence goes on along the minus strand of NC_034600.1, from coordinate 66,896,796 downwards.
TTTCATTTTTTTCACTTTCATTAGAATAAGAAATATGGGAGAAGACAAGCCATGTCTTAAAGATATCAACATTCATTAAAAATCCTAAATATCATTAAATTATATTAATGTCTATTTTCAGTAATTGGAAATGAAGTTCATTTATCTTTAATGAAATCAACAATAATGAAATTTCACTTTTATTACTACAAAGAAAATAATTTTATAAAATCAGATATATCTATTGAAACATTTTCAAAATGCATTTTCTCATATTTATCTTGAGACACTCAAGGAACATGTTCTTTTTTTATTCATTCTATAATTTTAATTAAATAATCCCTTTTAAAATATTGTTTTTAGTATCAACTACATAATACCATTGGGAATCAGGTAAACAATTTTAAAAGAATACTACTCATTAAAATAAAGTTATGTTAGAGATATATTACTAGTCTACTTACAATCCAATATATTAATTGTAAATTGAATTTATAATGCTTACTTAACCAGCTTCTCTAAAGTAATTGCCATAGGAAGTACCTTTATGGGAAAACTTTTGAATTACAGTTAAGGTTTGCTTTGTAAGGTTTCTTTATTTTCATTCTAGTGACAACATTTTTCAGATGAAGGAAAATACCAACAAAGAATCACCATTAGTGATCTCCATAAATAGATTAAGTGGAGGTAAATATTTGAGCCCATGACAGCCATAAGGAAATGAGAACTGACTATAGTACCATCAAGATATTCAAAACCAATGACTCACTTCATTAGATTGAGTAAAAGGAGCCTTCTGCGGTCACAGGTCATAAATTGAATGACAATCATTAAAACAAGAGAAATAGAAAATATAGACTTCTTTGGAGAGATAGAGTGATTTTATTTCGTGTAGATCAACTTTTGTTTTTAACTTATTATTAATAATGATTGAGTGTTCAAATTTCTTGTTCTTTGTATTATGTAAGAAGGTGGCACATGAAACATCAATTCCATACTTAAAGTGTTTCAATCAACTGAACATATTTTTAAAATATAATATATAATGAATAAAAAAGCACAGAAAATTATGTGGAGATTTTCAAATTACATTGCTTGTTCTTGAACATTGAATTTTAATTCATTAAGACTTTTACTTTATTCCACCAAATTTTAAGATATTCAATATATGCTTTATAGAATAGAGTTACTTAGTGGAGATGAATATTGAAAGTCACAGAAAATTGTCCACACACATGCATTGTGTGAAATGGTGATTTTTTTTTTCTGTTTAGCGATTTAACCATCCACTTAATCTTGATTCAAGATTAAGGTTTTGAAGTTTGATTGTTCTTCATTAAATCAAGAAGCTATAGGAAAATCCCTTATCATTTTCCTTCCATCAAAGAATCTAGGTCTTCAGAGCCACTATCATAGTCTTAGATACACAGATATTGTCCATACTGGAGTCTTAGTGATCTATATACATCACAAAACTTATTGGTTATATGGCTCCTCTGATTATTCAAAGGTTTCTAAGAATATCTTAATAAGGTTTTTTTTTTCAAATAGCTTGAAAATAGGTTAACAGTATTGTTATATATTCCTTGTTTTTCTATTGCTGTCAAAAGACCATAAGACCCAAGCCAATTTGTAGAAGATAGAGATAATGTAGATTTTCAGGTGGTAAGAAGCATGGCCAATACATTGGACAATACACACATTGTATGGCAGGCATATATGTACCTGAGCTACAGCTGAAATTTTACATCTTGATCTAAAATTACAAGCAGGAAGCAGACCAAGTTGACTTGTATTGACATGGACTTTTAATGTTTCACAGCAGGCCCCAGAGCTACACCTCTTCCATCCAGTCTATAACTCCTAATCCTCTCCAGCAGTGCCAGAAACTGGTGACCAAATATTCAAACATGTGGGTCAATGGGAAATCTTATTCAATATACCACAGACTCCGTTTGCTTGGACAGGAGTGTTTTCTATCTTTGATTATCTAAATACTGACCACTTACACTTTGTAAAATATTATTATCTTCATGATATAAACATGAGGCGATGCTATTTTTAAATTCATAAATTTTGGTATGCTTTTCATTTACTACCATCTTTCATATCTCACTGTAGTATGGAGCCAATCCCCTCATGTGAGAAATACATGCACTCAGACTTTCTTCTCTCTAGTCATTGCACAAATAGGTTTTTTCCAGACATCCTTTAATTTTGGTTAGTTGTCAACATCAGCAATATCTCATTACATTATTGCATTTGTTTTAAAAGCAAAACACATTAGAACTTCAGTTTTTTTCATCAAATATTATACTGGATATTTAATCCTTATTATACATTATATAGGAACATATAGTAGATTAACATACAAAATCACAGATCTAATATTTGTAAGACTTAATACTAATCTGACTTCGAAATGATTTGGCTTACATTTTTGCCCTCATGATGGTAGAAAAGTATATCCAGACAAGCATGCGGCTTTTACTTGTAATACAGTGCCTAATACATTTTAAAAGCCATTCAAAATTTTGTTAGAAGATTTGCTCAGTTGAAGTTAATGTGGGTGCCTGATCAGACTTAAGGCAGGATAAACTGAACTTTGCATTTCATACAGATAATACATCCTTTTTAATCACTACTAATGTCTTTTTCTCTTTTTGGAAGCGATTAAGTTACAGCCCCACCTTCAAAAGAGAAACACCCATACTCCTAATTCAACCTTTGTTTCTGTGCTGGCTTGTAATATTAGCAGCTATAGTAATATTAGACACATTAGTATAGATGGCAGATTATTATTGTGGAAGTCACATGACATAGGTTGGCAGCAATTGTAGATAAAATTATCTTTACAGAAATACTTTAGACATTGTATAAAGGCTTTGCATATGGTCTCAATACAGACGCTCTGAAGCTGTCAATTTTTAGGATAATTGTGTCAGCTGTAGCCATGGGAATAATGAAATGGGAATAAACTCCTGTTCATTCTAATTGAACTGCCCAATGCGTAAACATGCACTGCTTGTTGCTCAAATAAAAAAGTGAATATAGAATTAACTTGCACGTATAAAACATGTGCTTACCATTGTGCTGCTATGTTCAAAACAAGGAGGCACTCAACATCCAGAAAGCTTTATTTGCTTTATTCTTTAAAAACCTGGCCCTTTTTATAATGAAATCAAACTGTATTACCTGATAGTCATCATGTATTAATTAACTTGAGACTCTTCAAACTTTTTGTATTTCCTAAATATGGATTTCTATGTTTTGTGAAACTGCTTTTAGGAAAAAACATTGATTCCTCTCCCCGTGTCCTATGACAAAACTACATAAAAGGGAAATCTGTAAGTGGATATACTTACTTCTGAAGTCATGAACTGTAAAATTTGGTTTGATGACAGCCTCTGGTGCTAATCTAAAGGAGAATTTCTGCCCAGCAGGTGAGAGATCTCGGTCTACAGCACCAACTATTTGAATTATCTGAAACAAAGTTGAGATTAAACTTGAAGTCGGTCATCAGTTTCACAGGAAACTTTACACAACATGCTAAAAAGTTTATCTAATAATGAATATAAATAAACAGAAAGGACAATTTTGAATCAATACAGGTGACCCAATTATTTACACGTACCTTTTGTAAGCAATTCTCTAAGCATTTACAAGTAATAATGGCAGCTACAATCATTGGACATAGGCTAATGTGAAATCAATAGCTGTGTAACGAAAAAGCTTGCCAGTATTGAAAATTCTACCTACCAAGCAAAATAAAATTAAAAGTCACTTGTTTGTATGTTATATTGAATGCTTTGTAGGTTAAATATGAAATGCTTACTAGAAACAGGACATTTGATTATCTATGTGTTCTTGCAAAAGCAAAATTAAAGAGCAAGTACCTTTGTGAGAATAGATATATTAAAGTCATCAAAGTGAAGACAGTACAGCATATTCACTTGTGTTGATAGCTCCACCCCTGGTATTTAGAATGATATACTATGTGTTCCAGTACTACTTGGACAGGGAAATACTCGTATCTCTATTTCAAAATGTTTCCTACATTTCCCTGAAATGTTGTATATCATTGTTAAATCTAAATACTTCAGCATATTGCCCTTCAAATTTAAACTAAAATTAATTTTGGAGTTCTTTATTGTAAAAAAAATTGCACTTGACTTCATAAAGCAGCAAACCAGAAGGCATAATAGGTAGGGTATCTAAGAACTCTATGCCAGAAAACATGTTAGGAATTATGTGGGGGAAGAGTCAAAAATGTGGAAACGGGCCAAATATATGAATTAAATAGGATAGACTACAGTAACAGAAATTCCACACAAGACTCTGGTCTTGGGGTATGAAGTACATATAAGCAGATTTTAAGAATTATGAATCAAATACTACTTTTAGTTATATGATTCCTGGTTATAGTCCAATCCATTGACAGTGATCTACCTTACTACATAGAAACAAACACATAAACACATATGAAAGATAGAATATACACAGGTAAATACTGGGTAGATTGCTGATAGATGGATAGATAGGTAGGTAGATATTAGTACTGAGGTGTTAAATACCAATATTAGTGTCATGAAAAGTTTTAAAAAATAACTTTTTAGTAAGAATTTCAGTCTATTTCCTCAGGAATTTGTACCACAGAGTTTATTTGTCTCATACAATAATTATTGGTTACATTGCTGTAACATGACATGTAAAGGAGCTATATCATGGAATGTAAGTTTAGTAAGTATCGCCCTAACAACTGTGATTGCTCTTCTTGATTGACAATTTGTTTATATGTGGTATTAACTAAAACCATACTAACTAGCTGCATTTGTAAGGGCATTTTCTTGATGGAATTATTTGAGAAGAGGAATCCCAGTCTAAACCTGCATCTTTTGAGGAGATATCCTCCTTTAATCTGGGGTATACCTTCTGCTGGCAACCTCAAAAAATAATGGAAGTAGTTGAATGAAGACCCATCTCTATTGCTCCTGGACATACACCCAAAAGATTCTCCACCATACCACGAGGACATGTGCTCTATTATGTTCATAGCAGACTTATTGTTAATCTGTAGAAACTGGAAGCAACCAAGATAGTCCAAATCTTTGATCTGACCTGACTGTATTATCCTGTTACCTTATCAAGATTTTGATTATTGACTTTTCCTTGAGTAGATGAGGAAGCAATTGATCTCTTCCTGCTTTCCTTTGCTCTCATTTGCAAGTTAATTACTTTACTGGCCCTAGAGCCTATTTCTTCAGGATTTCTAAATAGAATGTAGTTCAGCTGAGACACTTAGCACTATGGACTGAACAATTAATATACTCTTGAATATTCCATTTGTAGGTATCCATTGTTGCATTTTCTGAACCACAATGCAGAAGCTATTCTACTAAACTTCATATACAAATATATTCCTTTTATCCTGTTCTCCTTGAGAAGCCTAATATTTTCACTCTCTAAAACATAAAATTTACTGTACTCAGATTCAATGTTCTTACATCACCCTATGTTAACCTTAAATGTCCTGTGTTATTTAACAATCAATATATTTAACAATCAATATATAGTTAGCCCTGGCTGTAATGGAACTCACTTTGTATACCAGGCTGGCCTCGAACTCAGAAATCCACTTGCCTCTGCCTCCTGAGTGCTGGGATTAAAGGTGTGTGCCACCAAGCCCGGCCCAGCTGTTAACTTTTGAGGTGTGTTTTTATTCAAATTAAATCAAACTTATTTAAATTTATGAATGTAGTTTACTTGTATGAGTGCTTGCCTAGCATGCACGAAATCCCAGACTTGATTTTCATCACTTCACAAATTGAGCATGTTAACTCAATTTATTAGAGCATTAAAACCTCAAAGTCATTCTGAGCTACAAAGTAAGTTCAAGGCCTGTTGAATATGTATTTTTTTTCTTCCACAGAGATGGGGGTGGAGTACATGAGTCTAGTATTATTTAGATATTTAATTTTAGGAAAATATGTTAAGCATGAAAATATCTATGTTCATGTGCACACATGTCTGGACTTAAGCCTAAAGCATAACAGATAGGGGCTGTAACACACTCTTGATTAGCAATATTGACAACATACCTGTCCTGGTTTGGCATTCTCACATACAGCTGTCTCATATGGCACAGATATTTCCGGAGGAAATTCATTGACATCTAGGACATTAATTAGTATATTAACTTTGCTAGTTAATAATGGGTTACCTGTTTAAAACATAAAAAAGGATAAACAATGATTACAAGACATAGCTATTGCTTCCCTGAAAGGCATATCTTATTTCAATTACTTTTGATACAAAGTTGAAAATCATCCTCTATTATAGCAAGTTACAAGATATCAGCTGCAAAGCATAATGAAAAATAAGGGGTATGATTGCATAGCTATCATTCCAGGTAAAGATAATATGATCAGATAGGAGTAGCTATTTAACTGATGTGTTACCGAACAGGTAGGGCTTTGGACTAGTGCACTGTCGTTACCTTAGCCAATATTGATATTTTTTATTGTAAAAATATTGTTTTCTGTGTTTCACTAATATAGTCAGAAGATTTAATATATGGAATATTTAAGATATATAAGTAAATATCTCAAATTTGTCTTCTGTCAAAACATGGGGTATATATTTAAGTAAAATAGAATTAATGGGCATATTATGAAAGGACAGTTTATACTTTAATTATTTCTGGAGCAAATAATATGTAAATATTTGATAAAGACTCACTTATTCCTTCACTACATGTTACCATGATATGTTTAGAAGAAGTAGCTACTCTTTAATGCACATCATATATTTTAACCCTAGCCAATGGACTTAATATTTTCATTTCTATTATATGTTAAAGAAAAACACTGAAAATAACATTATTAAAGTATGTAAGCATAATGCATGAAATATGTTTAAAGCGACTTTTAAAAAAGGTCTCACATAACTTTACAAATAAATATACTGCCTCAAATATTTGATGGTTATACACAGAATACAGAGCTAAAAGAGCCAAGAGTTAAAAACAAATTCAGAATGTGAAATGAACAAAATAGTTACACCACACCAAATTTTCTCTGTCCATTGGCTACCAAATTAAGATCTTCTACATCATGAAGATTCATAATACTAGGTGTGATCTTTTGAAAATGTATTCAAAGTCTTTATTGCTGACTGATTCTGACAAGCCCAAACAACGTGGTGTCAAAATGCATTACAGCATAAATTAAACCACTCTATGAGGAAGCATATGGTATTTTACCAAATTTATGTATAAGAATGGAATCTATCAGCACATGGTCATGCAGGCAAAAAGAGCTGAAGATGAAGATGACAGGTATAATCTATAGGACTTGTTTCAATTAAGGGAGGTATACTGATAATATTGGAGAATTATTCAGGAATATATATATATATATATATATATATATATATANANAGAGAGAGAGAGAGAGAGAGAGAGAGAGAGAGAGAATTATTTAATTGAAACTTTTTGGTTGAATTTTTGACAACCAATTTTACCATTATTAGCCAGTACTGAAATCCTATTTTTACTTCTGTTTTATCCCTTAAAATGTAGTTTAAGATTCATACTCATAAGGAAATTGTTGAAAATAGCATAAATATTATCCTGTTATTAAAAGCCTTTCTCCAAAGGGCATTTTTATTTCTCACATTTTAACTAAGATAAATCTTTGTTGTGTAAAATTATCTTGTGCACTGTAGTATACCAAGATTTTCCAAAATTAAATGTCACACAAAATGTCACTGATGATATTAGGAAAACAAATGTTCAAAGAAAAAGAAAATAGCAACAAAAATTTTGTAGAGTTATATTTTGTAAATGTTCCATTGACTTTATTTTAATATCCTTTTCTATTGTATATGTTAATTCATTACTAGAATATACAAATATCAATTTTTTTCTTAAGTACTATGTAGCAAAACAGTAAGATCTCTGTTTAGAGACCACTGCTCTAAAATAAATGTGAAAAATTTTGCCAGAGTATTTTATTTTATTAGACTAATAAAGATTTCTTTCATTTAGATATGCAATATGTTAAATTGTGCTGGGAACATAATGATCTAGTTTCTGAGTCATCATATCTGTATCTGGGACAACCTTGACAAAATTTCTTTATATCTAATTTATCATGAGTACTTTAGTGAAGACTTTCAGTAATAAAACCACATAGAATTTATGAAGTACTTGATGCTTGTAAAACAATGTAAATTGTAAATTTAGCCAAGATGTACTGATGGAATCACAACCTCTGTGAAAATCCTGGGAAGTGATATTAAGATCATTTATATAAGATCATTAAGATACACTTTCCACGCTATTCTTCTCATTGTTTAATGGCATTATAGATATTGAGAAGGAAAGAAATTAGCTTAATCCACAGTTCTTTTTATGTAGAAACTCATTACAGTGCATGAGATGTAGTTTCTTGGGTGCATGCTCTAAAATATGTAAATAATGTCGCATTATCAGATTACAAATGATTTTCATAGGAGATCAAACATAAATCACCGTATATTTATTTAGTATGTATTGCTTTGTTTTTCTGAGGGTTTACATGCTCATTCATTCCTATGTTTATGACATTTTTCGAGACAGGATTTCTCTGTGAAGCTCTTCTGTCCCAGAACTCACTCTTTGGAACATGCAATCCTCAAACCCACAGAGAGCCACCTGCTTCTGCCTTCTAAGTGCCCGGATTAAAGGCTGTGCCACCACCACCCATCAGAGAGAAATAGTGGCACTGATAGCTCCCCCAGAGTACATGAGTTTAAGTCCAAGGACCCATAGGGCAACGTTCAGTGATCTATTACTCCAGTTACAATGAAGCCATCTTCTGGCCTCTTCCTGCATCAGACACACAGACAATGCAAAAAAAAAGTATTCACAGCCAAAGTACGAACATCCGGAACATCAAATAAAAAGTTTAAAACGTTTTAAAGGAATTTAAATTAATTCAATGAGTATTTCACTATCCTGAAATACCTACTAAATCAATTCTAAGGTGAAAAAACAGGTTACACTCTGAGGTCTCTAAAGTACATGATGCAATGGCTTCAGTGGCTGAAACTTAGAGTGGAAGTATGGATCACATTGCTAGGAATCCCAGAGCAGGCATCTGAATAATATATAGTTCACAATAGAAATACACCATTATTTTACATGTATATACAGTTTACTATAAGTGACTACCAATTTCCTTTACATAGCTGATATTCAGTAAATATTGATTATATGTGAGAGTATTTCCAGGGCACAAATGGTAAGTAAAATTGAAATATTTTGAGAACTATACATTTCCAACAAACACAGTTTCCCATATTACCCAACACAGGAGTTGCTGGGATTTTTTTTTTTTTATTGAAACGTGATAACTGCTTTTGAATAACTATGAAAGTTAAAATTCAATTTTTGCTCTTTCCTGAAATGAAACTACAGAAAACTCAAGAATGAATGCACAGTCTTCAATGCTGCAAAATTGAATTACTCCAGTGAAAACTGAGTGAGTTCCAGTAACTGAATAATATGGGCTTTATTTGGCTTTTCTTTTTAGAAATATTCATATTTATACTACGAGGTAGCCTATACTTAGATGATAGCGATATCAAATACATTGCTGTGATATGAACCTAGTCTGAAACAACCATTTGAGGCTTTTGATTTTATATAAAATTTTATAAAATTTTATTTCTGTTCAGTTGACATTTTGCTAAATCATTTATTCCAATGAAAACAGTGGAAAAATTAACATAGATTTTAAATTTCTGTAGTAACATAATTGTAAATATTTTTAGTTATTTGAGGACAATTAACCCTCAAATATCAATACATTTTCTAATACATGTTAGCAGGATACATTTTTAAATGCAGAAATATAGTCTTAAAGTAAACCACGCGTCTATAATGAGTTGCAAGAGATGGGAAGACACCACCTTTCCGTGCAGGGTGGTGCTGATATTAAGGTCTGGTTCCCTGGTTGGTTCTTAATTTGGTCAATAAAGGAGTCAGGGAGCCAATTGCAGGGCAGAAGACATAGGACTTCTGAGTCCCAGAAGGAGAAAGAGACTTAGGAAAAAGATAAGCCCCCCCCCCCCCCAACCTCCAACCCCCGGCCAGGCTTCGGAAGGAGGAACATGAAACAATCATGAAAGATCTCAGGGAAGCTAAAACCAGCAACCTCTGCCACTAGAGGGTAGCCAAGGATATCTGTGGAGGATAGCTGATACAGCCTAGCTAATAAGTTGAGGGCAAGAGGTTCTGTGCTCAGCAATTGTGCTAGCTGGCAAGTTCTAAAGTAATAAAGCTGTGTCTATGCGTTTTATCCTAGGATTCAAAGGTCTCCTGAAGGGCTGGTAATGCAATCCCTCCAGGATGATAGAAAAGAGAAGCCTGGTCAGTGATAGCAGCTTGGTGAATCTCAGCCAAAAGGAACCAAAGGGAACTGAGAGAGGACAGAGCACAGGTAGCAGCTCCCCCCACCTCCCCCTGCACCTCCATCAGACTCCTGAGCCATACAAGTTAGGTGCCCTTCGCTCACCCAACTTCCCTGTTCTCTGAACTCTCTGGGCCTAGGCAAGATGCTCTGAGGATCCTATTATCCAAGGGAGGCCTCTACTCCCTGGTCACCTCTCCACCTCCATAAGATTCCTGAACCATACAGGTATGCTTCCCTCCCCCCACCCATCTGCTCTGATTCCTGAGCCCTCTGGACCAAGCTAACATACCCTTAGCACACTACTAGTTCAGGGGGACCTCCACTTTCCTGACAACTCTCTGCCCACCATCATCAGACCTGAGGTTCCAAAACTATAGAGACATGCAAGCCCAGACCCATAGAGTCCAAGGATACCCATCAGCAGCCTGCCATCTCAAGATCATTGAGGTTCACCCTTCTTCTGATACCTACTACAACATGAACATCCAGGGACCAAAGCCATCCACATGGCTAAAGGTAATCAAACAAACACAATCTACAAGAGGCAGGGCAATATGAAAACTCCAAAGTACAATTACCCTACTACGGCAAGCCCTGGATATCCTAACATAACTGTAACACAAGAAAACGACCTTAAATTCAATCTTATAAGGATGATAAAGGCCTTTAAAGAGGAAAGAATTAAGCCCTTAAAAAATTACAGAAAATTTCAACTACACAGGTGAAGGAAAAGAAACAAAACTATAAAAGACCTAGAAGTGGAAATAGAAGGAATAAAGAAAACATAAAGTGAGGGAATCCTGAAGATGGAAAACCTAGAAAAGAGAACGGGAATAACAAATGCAAGCATCACTGAAAGGATACAGGAGATAGAAGAGAAAATTCCAGGTATAGAAGATACAATAGAAGTAACTGATATACCAGTCAAACAAGGTGTTAAGTCTAAACAATTACTGACAGAAAACATCCAAGAAATCTGAGATACCATGTAAAGACCTATTCTAAGAATAATAGAAATAGGAGAATGTGAAGTGTCCCAGCTCCAAGACCCAGAAAATACTCTCAACAAAATCATGGAAAAGTTTCCAAACCTAAAGAAAGAGATTCCTATAAACATACAAGAAGCTTATACGACACCAATTAGACTGGACCAGAAAAAAAAAAATCCTCCTGCCACATAATAATTAACTAAGAAATTCTATAGGAAAAAGAATGAATACTAAAAGTGGGAAGGGAAAAACGCCAGGTAACATATAAGGGCAGACTTAGAAGAGTTACACACAAAGTCTCAACAGAGACTATAAAAGCTAGAAAGCCTGGAGAATATTTTGCAATCTCTAAAAGGCAACAGGTGCTAAACTAGACTACTATACCCAGTAAAACTCAGCATAGATGGAAAAATCAAAATAAGTAAAAACAAATCCAAATTCAAACAGTATCTATCAACAAGTCCAACCATACAGAAAATATTAGAAGAAATACTCTAATGCAAGAAGAAAACTACATCCAAGAAAACACAGGAAATAAGTAGTTCCATACCAGAGAATACAAGGCAATCACACACAATCTCTCTCTCTCCTCCTCTCTCTCTCTGTCTCTCTCTCTCTCTCTCTCTCTCTCTCTCTCTCTCTCTCTCTCTCTCTCTCTCTCTCTCTCTCTCTCTCTCTCTCTCTCTCTCTCTCTCTCTCTCTCTCTCTCTCTCACACACACACACACACACACACACACACTAACCCTATCAACATCAAATAACAGGAAATATCAATAGCTTTTCATCATATCTCTCAAAATCAATGGTCTCAATTCTCTAATAAAAGACATAGGATAACCTAATAAATGCAAAAACAGGATCCATAGTTCTGCATACCTGAAACACACCTCAGCCAGAAAGAGAGACATTACCACAGTGTAAAGGGCTGGAAAAATGTTTTCAAAGCAAATGAACCCAAGAAGCAAGTTGGAATAGCCATCCTAATAGCTAATAAAATAGACTTCAATTTAATCAAAAGGGACAGTATCTGGTATCTAAGGCCTACAAAGAGATGGTAACACTTGAGGATGCCAGTTGCTGTTGCTTCTCTCCACCAACTGCCACCACTTGCTGCTACCAAACACTAAAGGACAGGAGCCAGCACGCAAAGAGCTTCTGCTTGCCTGCCCATGCTTTCTACCTAAGCAACGTAAAAGAATCTTTAGCCAAATACTTAGTGGCAGTGCTGTGTCAGAAATGTCTTCCTTATATCCAGACCCAGATTGGTTGCCTTTCTTAGAACATTCTCGTGGTGAAGTAAATCTTTGATTCATTGTGTTTACAACAATTTGGCACTATACGCTTAATTTTCTGATAGTAGAAAAAAATCTTCTTCAAATTGTTAAAAAATAAAAGTAGACCTTAAAGCTCGATTAAAAAAGAGGAGGAGGAGAAGCAGCAAGTACAAAAAAGACAAGTAGAAGGCAGGAAGTAATCAAAATCAGGGCTGAAATCAATCAGTTACAGGTAAAGAAAACATTATAAAAAAATCAACAAAATCCAGAGCTTGTTCTTTGAGGAAAGTAGCAAGATAGACAAAACCTTAATCAAACGAACCAACAGAGACAGCATTCAAATAAACAAATATGTAATGAAAAGGAAGACAAAACAACTGACACTGAGGAAATCCCAAGGTCTTCAAAAACCTGTACTCCTCAAAATTGGAAAATATTAATGAAATCTAATGAAATGGATGATTTTCTAGACAGATATCCATGCCAAAATTAAAACAAGAACAGATAAACTATGTAAACAGCCCCATAACTCCTAAAGAAATAGCAGCAGTCAATAAAGTCTCCCTATAAAAAAGCACAAGGCCAAATAGTTTCAGTGCAGAATTCTACTAGACATTCAAAGAAGACATAATACCAATATTCCTCAAACTATTCCACAAAATAGAAATGGAAGAAACACTGCCAAACTCATTCTATGAGGCTGCAGTCATCTTAATAACTAATCCTCACAAAGATTCAACAAGGTGAACTTCACACCTATTTCTCTTATGAACAGTGAAATTGAAGAAGGTATCAGAAGATGGAAATATCTTCCATGTTTACAGGTTGGTAGGATAAACATAGTGAAAATGGTCATCTTATTAAGAGCAATTTACAGATTCAGTGCAATGTCATTCAAAATTCCAACACAATTTTTATGGACTTTGATAGATATTAAACTTCATATGGAAAATCAAACAACCCATTAAAGGCAAAACAATTGTGAACAATAAAATAACTTAAACAAGAGTCATCATCCCTGACCTCAAACTGAAATAAAGAGCAATAGTGATTAAAAACTGCATGGTTTGGGTACAGAAACAGACAGGTTGATCTATGGAATTTATTCAAAGACCCAGAAATAAATACACACAGCTACATACTTTTGATATTTGATAAAGAAGCCAAAACCATACAATGGAAAAACGAAAGCATCTTTAACAAATGGTGCTAGACTAACTGGATATCTATTTGTAGAAGAATGAAAATATGTCCATACTTGTCTCCCTCAAATCCAAGGGGATCAAGGACCTCAACAAAATACTGGATACACTAAATCTCATAGAAGAGATAAAAAATACCCTTGAATACATTGGTACAGGAGACAAATTCCTGACCAGAACACCAATGGCTCAGAGTCTAAGATCAACAATTAATAAATGGAACCTTATGAAACTGCAAAGTTTTAAAAGTCAAAGGATACTGTCCATAGGACAAATGGGCAACCCAGAGATTTTGGAAAGGGTCTTGATCAACCCTACATCTGACAGAGGGCTAATATTCCAAATTTACAAAGAACTGAAGAAATTGGACACCAACAACTCAAATAACCCAATTAAAAAATGTGATACAGAACTAAACAGAGAATTCTCAATGGAGGAATCTCGAATGGCCTAGAAGCACTTAAAGAAATGTTCAACATCTTTAGTCATCAGTGACACGCAAATCAAAACATAAAGTCTAATATTAAAAACTCAAGAGATAGCACATGCTAGCAAGGGGTACACTATTCCTTTACTTGTGGGAGTGCACACATGTACAACCACCATGAAGATAAATTTGGTATTTTCTCAGAAAACTGAGAGTAGTTTTACCTCAAAACTCAACTATACCACTCCTGGGTATATACCCTAAAGATGCTCCAGCATCTCAAAGGGTGTTTGCTCAAGTATGTTCATAGCAGCAGAAGCTGGAATACCCAGAAACTGAAAGTGACATAGATGACCCTCCACTGAAGAATGGATTTAAAAAAAAAAAAAACCTGTGGTATATTTATACAATAAAATACTATTCGGGTATTAAAAATCAATATGTCATGAATTTTGCAGGCAAATGGATGTAACATGAGAATAGTATCCTGAGTGAGGTAAGCCAGTCCCAAAAGGACATGCATGCTATTTACAAACTTATAAGTGTACATTATTATTCATAAGATACAGATACCATGCTACACTTCACAGATGTAAAAAAGCTAAACAAGAAGCAAGGCCCAGGTGAAGAAGCTTAAATCTCGCTTTGAAGGGGGAATAAAATAGTAATAAGAGGCAGATGTCAAGAAAGATCTAGAAGGGAGGAGTATGGGAGGGTAATGGAGGTTTCAGAATCAGATGTGGGGAAGGACAGGAGAGTTATCTAGATGGCCATGAAAACTAATGGAAATCTGCAGCTAACTCAGGTGAGTAGGTAGATTCACCTCCATGATGAAACAGAAAGCTGGGATAAGGGAAGCACCCAAGAATCAATGGAGCTGACCTTTCCTGGGCCTCACCACATTAGGGATATAGAACCTGAAGAGGCCACCTCCTATATACAGACAGGAATTCCAGTGTAAAGATAGAGACCCCAAACCTCACACACAATACCTTAATCCAAAATGTATATTATCTAAAATAATGCAGACAATGAGGAGGAGGCAGAGACTGAGGGAATGGTCAACCAATAACCTGTTCAACTGGACATCAATCCCATGGGCAAGCATCAATCACTGACACTATTAATGATACTCTGTGTCTTAGTCAGGGTTTCTATTCCTGCACAAACACCATGAACAAGAAGCAAGTTGGGGAGGAAAGGGTTTATTCAGCTTACACTTTCCGCATTGCTGTGATCACCAAAGGATGTCAGGATTGAAACTCAAGCAGGTCAGGAAGCAGGAGCTGATGCAGAGGCCATGGAGGGATTTTTTTTTTTTTTTTTTACTGAATTGCTTCCCCTGGCTTGCTCTCTTACAGAACCCAAGACTACCAGCCCAGGGATGGCACCACCCACAAGGGAACCTCCCCCCTTGATCACTAATTGAGAAAATGCCTTACAGCTGGATCTCATGAAGGCATTTCCCAACTGAAGCTCCTTTCTCTGTGATAACTCCAGCCTTTGTCATGTTGACACAAAACTAGCCAGTACAATTGACCCCTTGTCAACTTGACATACAAACACATCACTAATAAGGCTCAACCCTTAGTTTCTTATTCATTCCCAAGATCTAAACAACTTTAAAGTCCCACAGTATTTACATAAAATATCGAATATCTTTTAAAATCTCAAATCTTTTTACAATTAAAAGTCTCTTAACTGTGGAATCCCCTAAAATATTTCCATCAAGAGGGAAAAGAATCAGGGCACAGTCACAATGAAAACAAAACAAACAAACAAAAAAAAAAATCAAACTCCAACTCTCCAATGTCTGGGTTGCTCCAAGGGCTTGGGTCACTTCTCCAGCTCTGCCCTTTGTACCACACTTGTTGTCCTCTAGGCTCCAAATGCCTATACTCCACTGCTGCTGCTGTNCTTGGTGGTCATCTCATGGTACTGGCATCTCCAAAATGCTGCTGTCCTCCACTGTAACTAGGCTTCAACAATAGCCTCTCATAGGCTCTCTTCATGGTGCCAAGCCTCAACTCCTTTGCATGACCCCTTCAGTCCTGGGCCATCAATCACAACTGAGGCTGTACCTTCACCACTGGCCTTCCATGGTCTCTTACAGTCCGAGCCTCAGCTGCTCTGTGTGACCCCTTCATTCCTTCAAAACCAATACCACCTGGTAACTCTTACATATTACTAAGTCCAGCCACAGCCCAAGGTACAACCTTGGCTATCTCTGGAACACAGCATCTCTCCTCTCAGGATACACTTCCCAGGGGATATCACCTCAAAGATGCTGGTTTCTTCTTAATCATAGCTAATTTCTTAGCTCCAGCTAACCAGCATTAATAGTCCCAGTAATGTGAAGTTTTCACTTTAGTGGTTCTGGTATCTTGTTAATCACAGCTGATTCTTCAGCCCCAGCTAACCAGAACCACAGAATCTTCACAATCCAAAATAGCAATGGCCCTGAAAAGAGTATTTAATTTTCTGTCTGAAATTTCACAAGCTAGACCTACATCTTCTGTACTGTTCTCAACATTATCTTCCTACACAACACCCCACAGAGTTCTTAACACTGAATAGAACTTCTAGCCCAAAGTTCCAAAGTCCTTCCACAGTCCTCCCCAAATCATTGTCAGGCTGTCACATGAACACCCCACTATGCTGGTACCAATTTGTCTTAGTCAGGGTTTCTATTCCTACACAAACATCATGACCAAGAACCAAGTTGTGGAACAATCTTTCCACATTGCTGTTAATCACCAAAGGATGTCAGGACTGGAATTTAAGCAGGTCAGGAAGCAGGAGCTGATGCAGAGGCCATGAAGGGACGTTACTTACTAGCTTGCTTCTCCTGGCTTGCTCAGCCTGCTCTCTTATAGAACCAAGACTACCAGTCTAGAGATGGCACCACCCACAAGGGAACCTCCACCCTTGATTACGAATTGAGAAAATGCCTTACAGCTGGATCTTGTGGAGGCACTTCCCAAATGAAGCTCCTTTATTTGTAATAATTCCAGCCTGTGTCAAGTTGACACAAAACTATCCAGTATACTCTGTCATACCTGGAGACAGGAACATGTCCTCTGAGAGTTTCTATCCAGCACCTGACTCAGATACAGACAACCACAACCAAACAGTAAATAGAGCTTGGGGAGTCTTATCAAAGAATAGATGGAAGGATTGCCAGTCCTGAAGGAGATAGGACCTTCACAGGAAAGCCAACAGGGTCAACTAACCTGGACCATTGGAGCTCAAGTCTGAACCACCAACCAAAGGACATATACTGCTTTGGGGATTGACCTGAGCCTCAATCCTGCACATATGTAACAGATATACAGCTTGGTCTTCCTGTGGGTCCCAAACAACTAGAATGAGGACTTGACTGCATGTGGAATGTGTTTTTCTACCTTGTTCTTCTACTTCAGTGGGAGAGAAGTGCCTAGCCTCGCAAAGGCTACAAGTTTCAGGGTGGGGGGATACCCAGGAGGGCCCCTATCTGCTCAGAGCAGAGGAGGAAAGGGTGATGCAGGAAGGACTGTGGGAGGAGGTGAGATGGGTGGGGTCAGTGAGTGGGATGGAAAAGTAAATAATAAAAAAAATAAAATTTAAAAAGTAGAAAATAAAGCTTCTGATATGGTTCTAGATAAAAGACTGAGAAGTGGTAAGAATAATAAAATAGGGTAGAACATGCAAAGAATCCATTGAGTGCTGTAAACTATTAAAAATAGGTAAAAATAAAGATGGAAGTTTGTGGAAGAATTCAGAGATGAAAATACAGCTTAGTTATAAACCTCATTATGCAGGTCAACTTCTACATTAATAAACTTTTATCCAACTCATTTGCTTCTGGACCTCCTGGCTTCAATGCTACTGCCCGATTCTGGAAATCACCATTATTTTCCTAGGTTTATGGTATTGTTTTCTTTTCTTTTTTGTTTTTGTTTTTGCTTTTGTTTTTGTTTTTTNGTTCTGGTATCTTGTTAATCACAGCTGATTCTTCAGCCCCAGCTAACCAGAACCACAGAATCTTCACAATCCAAAATAGCAATGGCCCTGAAAAGAGTATTTAATTTTCTGTCTGAAATTTCACAAGCTAGACCTACATCTTCTGTACTGTTCTCAACATTATCTTCCTACACAACACCCCACAGAGTTCTTAACACTGAATAGAACTTCTAGCCCAAAGTTCCAAAGTCCTTCCACAGTCCTCCCCAAATCATTGTCAGGCTGTCACATGAACACCCCACTATGCTGGTACCAATTTGTCTTAGTCAGGGTTTCTATTCCTACACAAACATCATGACCAAGAACCAAGTTGTGGAACAATCTTTCCACATTGCTGTTAATCACCAAAGGATGTCAGGACTGGAATTTAAGCAGGTCAGGAAGCAGGAGCTGATGCAGAGGCCATGAAGGGACGTTACTTACTAGCTTGCTTCTCCTGGCTTGCTCAGCCTGCTCTCTTATAGAACCAAGACTACCAGTCTAGAGATGGCACCACCCACAAGGGAACCTCCACCCTTGATTACGAATTGAGAAAATGCCTTACAGCTGGATCTTGTGGAGGCACTTCCCAAATGAAGCTCCTTTATTTGTAATAATTCCAGCCTGTGTCAAGTTGACACAAAACTATCCAGTATACTCTGTCATACCTGGAGACAGGAACATGTCCTCTGAGAGTTTCTATCCAGCACCTGACTCAGATACAGACAACCACAACCAAACAGTAAATAGAGCTTGGGGAGTCTTATCAAAGAATAGATGGAAGGATTGCCAGTCCTGAAGGAGATAGGACCTTCACAGGAAAGCCAACAGGGTCAACTAACCTGGACCATTGGAGCTCAAGTCTGAACCACCAACCAAAGGACATATACTGCTTTGGGGATTGACCTGAGCCTCAATCCTGCACATATGTAACAGATATACAGCTTGGTCTTCCTGTGGGTCCCAAACAACTAGAATGAGGACTTGACTGCATGTGGAATGTGTTTTTCTACCTTGTTCTTCTACTTCAGTGGGAGAGAAGTGCCTAGCCTCGCAAAGGCTACAAGTTTCAGGGTGGGGGGATACCCAGGAGGGCCCCTATCTGCTCAGAGCAGAGGAGGAAAGGGTGATGCAGGAAGGACTGTGGGAGGAGGTGAGATGGGTGGGGTCAGTGAGTGGGATGGAAAAGTAAATAATAAAAAAAATAAAATTTAAAAAGTAGAAAATAAAGCTTCTGATATGGTTCTAGATAAAAGACTGAGAAGTGGTAAGAATAATAAAATAGGGTAGAACATGCAAAGAATCCATTGAGTGCTGTAAACTATTAAAAATAGGTAAAAATAAAGATGGAAGTTTGTGGAAGAATTCAGAGATGAAAATACAGCTTAGTTATAAACCTCATTATGCAGGTCAACTTCTACATTAATAAACTTTTATCCAACTCATTTGCTTCTGGACCTCCTGGCTTCAATGCTACTGCCCGATTCTGGAAATCACCATTATTTTCCTAGGTTTATGGTATTGTTTTCTTTTCTTTTTTGTTTTTGTTTTTGCTTTTGTTTTTGTTTTTTGTTTATTGTTTTGTTTTGTTTTTTGTTTGTTTGTTTGTTTTGTTTTCCAGACAGGGTTTCTCTGTGTAGCCATGGCTGTCCTGGAACTCACTTTTTAGAGCAGGCTGGCCTCAAACTCAGAAATCCACCTGCCTCTGCCTCCCAAGTGCTGGGATTAAGATACCTCACATGAATAACTTTATGCAATGAGGAATTTTGGATCTATAATTTTTGATGATAAGGAGAAAGTTGTGTAGACTCATAAACGATTAATAATGATTTACTGCATTTTAGTGATGGTTTGGTCATTTTTGTTGTGGGTTGCTCTGACACTGTTTGTATACTAATTCAAATTACTACTTCTCAAGATCTGGTTGCCAGGATGCTACAGAGGTACACCTAGTGATGCTATGTAAACTTTTCTCTTCAATTTAACTGGTCAGTGAAGGACTAGAGCCTGTGATTAGACAATAGAGGGAGAAAGGTGGAGCTTATGGAGAGAGTGAGAAGATGGCAGGGAGAGAGGGGGGGAGGAAGAGGTGCAAGGACAAAGAGTTAAATGAGGGGCCATGATAGGAGATGGACCATGAGCACATGGCCAGGAAGAAACAGCAAGTAACAAGGTGATTTATGGTTGGGAAATAAGTTAGAACAGCTCTAAACCTGCCCAATCTAGGCTTATGGCTTGTAATCAAAATATCGGGATTGTGTATCTTTTTTTTATGGGCTAGAAAGAATGATTAATTTTATCTACAAATGAGAAATCTTGCTTCTAAGTATTTTTAATTATAATAAAGAGAAAATCATGTAGAACTGTTAGCTACTAATAATGATTTATGGCATTTTATCAATGGATATCTTGAGTTTTTTTTTCTTCTTTTGCTCAATTATTCACATTCTAGCTTAATTTTTATTGCTGGGATAAGATATGCTAATCAAAACAATCACATAAAGTGTTCTACTTTGCCTTAGTTGCTGAGTTCAGCATCATGGCCTACAGCAATTTGAAGGGGGAAACGTTTTTTTGTCACTTGTCCCGGAAGCAGTCAGTCACTGAGAGTAGTTGGGACAGAAAACTGAAGGAGGAACTGTGGAGGAGACCAAGGAAAACTGCTCTTTACTGGCTGACTGGCTTGCCTGCTCTGCTGAATTCTCTTTGTTACACAGCCCAGGTCCAACTGCCAAGGGATGACACTACCCACAGTGGTCTAGGTCCTCCTACATCACTTAACAAACAGCATGCCCTTATACAGGACAATGAAATCTCTGTAATCACTCAGTTAACATTTTCTCTTCCCCAATGATTAAGGATTTTGCCATGTTGACAGTAAAGCTAACTGGAAAAATACCTTCATTCAAACTAGACTAAATGGGTTTTAAAAGGTTCAAATAATTATTTTTTAATTATTGGCGTTCAACTTTAAAATATTGAATATGTATGGTTATTTTTATCTGTTAAATAAAATTCTATATTTCATCAGGGTTGTAGATAATATTTAGATATTTGTGAATATTTTCAATATTACATATGTCAGAAACATCTGTATTCTTCAACTTTTTAAATTCGTTTTTGGGATTTTTGTACAATATGTTTTGGTCATATTTATCCTCTCTAAGGTTACCCCAAGATAATTAAAATACTGAAATTTTACTTTTTAAAATTATCCCATCTACTTTCATTTTCTGTGTTCACTTAATGTGCAATATTAGATCAAGATTTCTCCTTGAAACATAAGTATTTCCTAATGATTTTTCTTTCTTATTTTGTGTGGTATCTCTATTGACCCCAGTGAGAATGAAAACAGAAATATTAAAAAAAAAAGAAAAGAATAGAAAGAAATTAACGGAAAATTTAAATTGACTAAAAATGAAAAGTGTGTGAATGAGACATTACCTTTAATGTTTTGTTTTCTTGATGTCTTAATTAGGGTTTCTATTGCTCTGAAGAGACACCATAACCAATACAACTCTTATAAAGTCAAACATTTAATTGGGATAGGCTTATAGGTTCAAAGGTTCTATGCATTATAGTCATAGCAGGAAAATGGGCAGTGTGCAGACAGGTGTGTTACTGGAGAAAAAGCTAAAAGCTCTACATCTGCTTCCTTTGGGAGCTGAAAGAGACTGTAGGACTACAGGCAGCTAGGAGAAAGGTCCTGAAACACACAACCACCGTGACCCACTTCTTCCAACAAGGCCACACCCACTCCAACAAGGCTAAACCTTCTAATACTGCCACTCAGACCCTGGGTCAAACATATTCAAACTACTACATTCCACCCCCTGGCACCCATTGTCTTGTTCAAACATGAATCTATGGGAGCCATACCTAGCCATAGCATAGTGCAAAATGCATTTAGTCCAATTTCCAAAGTTCCCATGTTTTAATAGCATCCTCAACAACATCCTCAACAGCATTAAAGTGTCTTCTTAGGTTTCTTCAATCATTTAACTGTAACCGCCTATAATCAAAATTTAAATAGCTGACCCAATACCTCTACCATTCCTGGATATACATTATCATTTCACAGCATCAATGAGAGGAAATCCTGGGTGAAAGCAAGACCAAAAGACAGCTGCTCAATATTCAAACTCTGCATCTCCGAGCCAAGCCTAATGTCTAACTCCTTTCAGATTTGATGACTAAAATACACATATTTCTCTTGGGCTAGTTCCAATTTCAGCTTTCTTCAGCAGGCATTTCACAACTCTGGCATCTCTAGCATCTTGGGGTATACAAGGCAACTTCAACCTTACAGCTTCTTGTTCCAAAATCTGAAATTCACATATGGTCTTCTGGGTTTCTCCATGGGGCTTGAGTTGCTTTTCCAGCTCTGCTCTCTGTAGCAATCTAAGCTCTGGTTAAATTCACTCCACTGCTGCTTCAGTTTGTGGTGATCATCCCATAGTACTGGAATCTCCAATGAACTGGAGTCTTCAGCTGCAACTAGGCTTCACTTCTGCTTCTCAGAGGCTCTCTCTGTGGTGCCAAGCCTCAACTCCTTTGCATGATCCTTGGGTCATCAACTGTAACTGATGGCCTTCCCTGACCTCGCCCAGTGTAAAACCTCACCTGCTCTTGATGATGTCTTCATGCCTTCAAAGAATCACCTGGGCAATTCCTAAATTTTATGAAGTCCAGCTGCAACACAAGGTACAACCCTCACTATCTCTGGTACACAGTTTCTTTGTGCTTTCAGAAAACAATTACCAGAAGACTTTACCTCAGTGATGATGGTCTCCTCTTAATCACCACTAATTTCTTAGCTCCAGCTATCCAGCATCAATTATCCCTGTAGTCCCTTGTATTCTCTCTAAAGTCAGAGCCACATGGCCAAACCTGGCAAGTTCTACTGATTACTGTAATGGAAATATACCCCTTGTTTTATTACATCCTTTATTGCCTAGGCTTGGCTGTGCTGAAAGTTGCTCTCTAAACAGAGCTTGAACTCTGAGATCTACCTGGTTCTATCTGCTGAGACTAAAGGTATTTACCACCAAGATCTTTCTTTAGTTACATTTCCCCAGGTCTTATAAGTTCTGTATTGGTTCATTTCAGATAGAGTCAAGCTGACAACTGAAAGTAGCCATCACAATATATGAACTGTCATTATCTCCTTATGTCCAAATGAAAAGAATAAGCAGGTCACAGTAATACTTAGAGATATAACTATTCCTTGTTCAACTGTAAACACATAAGCAATAAACTTAGCTGGGTGAGAATTTGTCCCAAGGCTGCCTCTCCCTTAATCTGACTATCTCCTTGAACATAGGTTTTGCTCCATTCCACGTTGCAGTGTCCTTTAACAGTTAAAAGTTACATTTTGTATTTTTCTTTATAAGCTTGCAGTGCTTGGTCAAAATGCTTATAATGAAAGAAAACCAGAGGATGAAGTCCATGCTGGACTATTTTTGAGACTTCTTTTGCCAACACAATTAATCTGAATTATCGTCAGTTTATCTTCATGGAGCCTCTTCAGATAAAGGCAAAAAGCAGCCACATTCTTCACCAAAATATCACAAGAACAGTCTCTAGGTCATGTACTAAAATTCTCATCTGAAGTCTCTGGAACCAGTGTCCTCCAGAGGTCAAACCACCTTCAGCATGACTGTATTCCATATTCCTACCAGGATTGTCAATTAAGCTCCGTATAGAGAATTCCATTACTTCCCAAATCCAAAGTTCCCAAATCCACACTCCTCCAATCAAAAACAAGGTCAGCCCTATCCCATCAATACCTCAATCACTGGTATCAACTTCTATCTTATTTTGGGTTTTCATTGTTCTGAAGAGACACCATGACCCACTTAACTCTTATGAAGGCAAACATTTAGTTGGGGCAGTCTTACAATTTCAGAGGTTTAGACCATTATCATCATAAGAAGAAACAAAGCAGTATGCAGCCAAGCATAGTACTGAAGTAGGAGATGGAAGTCCTACATCTTTATCCAAAGGTAGGATAAAGAGAATGTCTTCCATGCAGCTAAGACAAGGGTTCCAAAGCCCACTCCCACAAGGACACACATCCTCCAACAAGGCCACACCTATTTCAATGAGGCCACAACTCCTAATAAGGCTACTTACTCATATTCAAACCACCACACTGGATAGCTATAGGGAGACTGCGCAGACAATAGATTCATGGATAATAACAATAGAACAGTGATGTTGAGAGATCTCAGTGGGTTTGATATGTGTGCTGCTCATCCATATACTCTTGCAGTTACCTAATAGATGTTATGTAGCTTTGGGAAGACCTCCTTATGTTAACAATTTCAGCATGGTGTTTTTACGGTTTTGCATTTGTAAGAGCAATCTGACTACATTTTTTTTTTTTTTGAAATTAACTTTGTTTCCAAAACACTTGTGGTGACAAGTTAAATATACTGAGGTCTGGATTCATAAATAATCATTCATTTTATCTTGTATTCTTAGCAAAATAATAAATATTAATAAATAGCAGATTTGGAAAAGAAATGTAAAGTTGTCAATGAAATACACATCATTTGAATTTATTTCCATTTATGCATACATATATATATTATAATTCAAAATATTTATACTCTGTAAAGTAAGATTTATCATGGACAAAAGTGGTTTTGTCAAGCTAGTGTTTGAATTTCATAACTTGGAGTTAAGTTCATTGTACAAACAGAATAGGAATGATAGATGATGTCAATAGAATAATAAACTCACGTAAAAATGTTTCCTGCTTTTAGCCTTTAGAAAACATGTATACCACCAAAATGTATAAATTAATCCAAAACAATTTTTATGTGAAAGATTAATCACACAATTTTAACTGCAAAATACATCCAGATAGTAATTAATAAAAAACTGGGATTAATGTTTTCCTTGAAAATTGGTGGAGTACATAGATTGATCGAGCACATTTTTACACCATGGCATTACTTCTTCTCATATTCACCTAAAATATATTCTTCTCATATTCACCTAAAATTTTAAAATAAAATATGAAGTACTTTAACATAAATTTACAATTAATCATAATTTTGTAGCATGTAATAATGATAAGAAGATACAATTTTCAAAACAATGTGAAGCTTATTGTGGTGCTAAAGATTTATTATTTCCATAGAAATAATTCGTAGCAATTCTTAGTGAAATAATGTAAAAACTTCTTAAGTTATTCTTTCCTCAAGTATTATTCTTACAACAGCTACTTAAATGCTGATATTTCTATTATAAATCAAACATATCTTTCTTTGAGAATACAAAAATGTTTCCATATAACTACTTGATGAAAAAATAAAATTAAAAAATGATAGATAAGCTACCCACATCTACAAAGTCAGAATCAAATATCCATGAAATATAAGAGAAAAAGAGTTATTTGGGTTGTGTGTGTGTGTGTGTGTGTGTATGTGCAAATATACAAATATAAAACCAAAGATATACTAATTTGTCATTTGAAATAATAATAGCATTTAGAATTCATTACTCACTAAAATTTGAATCAATATGGATAGTCGCGGTGGTTGATTTCTACTTGTTTTTTTTTTTCCAAATTTGTACTCATCATAAGTGCAAGGGGAACAGCTAGCATTGTGCTTAAATTTTATTGGACATTAATATAGTTCAGAGCACTTAGTTAACATGTGTATATCTGAAAAGCACATTTAGAAATACTGATTTGTATTGACTTCAGTGCATTCAATATCTGGTATTATAGTAATAATCCTAAGATGTTCCTGTAAGGTGACATAGTGGTTAAAGTTTCTTTCTGCTAAGGCTAATGGCCCCCATTTATTCCCAAGGATGCTTATGTGGTAGAATAAATGAATTAACTCCTTAAAGCTGTCTTCTGACCTCCACACAGAGGTGGGGCACAGAATTCCCCCAAGTGAATAAACAGAAAACCTTCTGGAATATGACACAGACATGATAATATTGAGAGGTACATGGTTATAATATTGAGAGGTACTAGGACTAGTATGAAAAAAAACATAATAAACAGGTATCTGTTACTCCATGTACGGAGAAATATCACACCTTTTTCTATAACTTTTTCTGTAACTTGTTAATATCTAGTTCACTGGAAGTGCTTCTTGTATGTGTGCTGTGTGATACTAGGTACCCAACACACTATTTCAGAGTATCTCCTGACTTCAACATCATGGACAAAACCATTGAAGGATTATAAGACGCTCAGGACTTATATAGTTATTACAGTATTTTCAGTAAGCAGTTCATTCTTCTGTTGCTTATTATTCTAATATAGTATGATGTTTTATTATATTGTATGAGAATATTATTATATTTTACATTTATACATTCAGAAATATACAGTTCAGAAAATTCTGTCAGAAGAATTTCCTATTGTTTTAATACTTTGTACCTTAGCATCTGTCATCATTAATAAACTTCGCACATTTCTCCATTGTACAACTAAATCTGAACAACCGAAAGTTTATCAAATATTCATGATTTAGTTCACTAAATCTTTACTTCAGCTCATTTGTATCTACTCCTAATTTGAGATGTCCTTGACTAGACATTATTCATAATTTTTTCATAAATTACAACAACAACAAATCCTGTTTTTGAAATATGGTACTCTCCGCAGCTTATAAACTATAAATTTATATTAGGTTGAATCTGAATTATAGATTTAAAATTTGCAATTTGATTTTGGGGAATAGATGAGTAAATTTGCACATTTACTATATGAGGCCTTTGATAGTCAGTCTTGACTTCACAAGTTCTCAGTGTGAAGTATCATATCGCTAGATTTTTGCCAGAATATCACATGATATACTTCCTGATATATCCCTTGTTCAACAACGAAACCTTGTGAGCTGAGTCACTGTTTGTGATTCTTTTTCATTTGTCTTCAGATCCCACCATATTTACCCATTTAACTCAGCTTGTAGCATTAAAGCCCTTTTGTCCTCAGTCCAAACCCTTCATCAGTCTTCCTGAAAATGAGGTGCAAAGACATCACAACCAATATTTCAGCAACGGTTCCATTTCTAGATCTCAACTTTCCAGTCCTTTTAGTTTTCTATACTCTTAATAAAATACCCTAACTAAAGCAAGTGAGGAGGGAAGGCTTGTTTTGGCCTACGCTTCTAGAACACAGACAATCACTGCATAGAAGTTGTGTTAGCAGAAACGTGAAGCAGCTGGTCATACTGTATTAACAGTCAGATCAAAGTGTGTTCATGCTCAGCTGCATTTCTCCTTTCAATATAGCATTCAACTCCATGGGATGCTGATGTTTTTTCAGAGTGTATCTTCCAGAATCAACAGACCTAGATAATGTAGATAATCCATCACAGACTCAAATATTTCAAGAACCTAACATATGTTACATAATCCTTTCAAGGCCTGGCTTGAGATTTACCTGTTTGGTGATAATGAATGCTATCTAACTGCCAATTAACATAAAACATCACAATTTACATTCAAGAATTAGAGGAGGCTTCTAATAATAAAATTAGTTGGTGATATATTTGAGATATGGAGAATTCTTTTGACTCACTTTTTTTTTCCTAAGAAATAGAAGATATTCCAAATGGATTTCCCTAACACTCAAATGACGATAGGGACCAAGTGCCTCTCATGAATACACTAATGCCAACAGCTAAGTGTTAAATATTCTTGCATTTAAATGGCAATATATATGCAACATCTTAGTACCTTTTCAAACAAGTTCTATTTTCACTGTAAGCCTAGATAATTATCTTCTACACAAGTAAACACAAAGAATTCCAAATAATCTATATATTATAAGCAGTGCACTCAAAAATAACCCTTAAAACTTTTCTCTTCAAGTACTCTTGCTCAATTACCATTGTCTCATGAAATAGGAGGGGAAGGGGAAATGACAATTTATAAAACACTTCCACAAAACTCATAAAATATTTTATAATAAGTGATTTCATCTACTTATTTCTCTTCCTTCCTAACTCACATTACTCTCAATGATATAGATACAAGGAATATTTGTGGAAGAGAAATTGACACTTCCGTAAATTTGAGTATTGAGTAGAGTAGGGTGAGGTCACACACTGAAACTCGTCTCCAGATTTTCATGCAATCTTGCAAACAGGGCTCTTTGGCAGCTGTCACAATCTCTCTGGACTTACGCTATTAGGAAAAGGAACAGGTTTCTGCATTTCCCCGGGAGAATACTCAGCTGTCATTCCAAAAATAAAAAACACCCCAGTAGGGACTCGTTTACGAGTCTTAAATCCACAGAACTTCGATATAACATTGATTCTGCCCATGCCATACTTACTAACTTTACTTGCAATTATGGAGAAATTATACTGTGCCGTGTTCTCTCTGTCTAGTAATTCATTAGTGGCGATGGTTCCTTCCGTTCCATCTATTGTAAAGTAGCTCTCCCCATCACTCTTCCAATCTATGAAGTACCTGTATGTGCAAAGAGGAGATGCAAATGTGCAGTGATTACACATGAATCATAATGGCAGTGAGGGTAACTTGACACAGTTCCTTATTTTTCACCCTGTAGCTATTAGCCACCTTGCAATAAAGAAGACTGTAAATGACAGCTTCTTTATTGCAAAGTCAGTATGCTCAAGGGGAAACTGGAAATAATGAAAGATTTAGTACTCTGGCTGTTCATATTATTTTAGGGTCTTGACACCTTGAAAGCTCAGCAGAGACTACAATTCTAAAGCTGACCATGGGTTTCCTTAAACTGCTGAATATTAAAACTTTCTCAAGTAGTAAAAGAATTCCTCAATGATATCAATGGGAAAGATGAGCTATGTGGAGAGATGTCTGCAAATGACTAAAGCAGAACAGACATGAAGTCTTTGTGTTTCCTTGGAAGGGGGAAAATAACACTATGGGAAGCAAATAAAAACAAACTCAAATTTGGGGATTCTATGAAATTAGTTCCCCTTGACTCCTCATGTCTTTGTATTTTTTACATTATCTGACACTTTTGGCCAGATAATATCATCTTCTTTGTATTACTTAGAAGGAAAATCCCACAATATGAATAATAGAACAGAAATTAAATTTCCTTAAATATTCAGGTAATGATATATATGTGGGATGATAGAGATATTTTTGGTCACATTATGAAACTGATATTTTTTCAGTGTTGGGTTCATATTCTAGAGTACTAAACATGTTATAAAAATCATCTTACAATGAGCTACATATAAACACACACAGACACACACACATACATGCAGAGAGAGAGAGACAGAGACAGAGACAGAGACAGAGAGAGACAGAGAGAGACAGAGAGAGCAAGAATAGAAAACGGTAAGAGCTAATACTCTTTCCATGATTATAAACATTAACTCATTTATCTTCATAACTGTTCAAATTGATCATTATTACTCTTTATATACTGCATATTAAGAAATCAAAGCTCTGAGTATGAAATATGTCTGAATTTATCAACCAGTTTGATAATACTTGTCACAGAACCACCATTATTTCGTATTTACAATTTGAAATAGAATGTTTAAGGAAAATTGGCTGTGCTCCTAAGGAGGCACAAGGTGTAGCACACTT
This sequence comes from Mus pahari, assembly GCF_900095145.1. Taxonomy (NCBI): domain Eukaryota; kingdom Metazoa; phylum Chordata; class Mammalia; order Rodentia; family Muridae; genus Mus; species Mus pahari. The sequence continues at coordinate 66,866,911 of NC_034600.1, read as the reverse complement.
CCAAATAATCATTTGTACTCTATGAAACCCATAAAAGTTATTAAATATAGGAGTCAAAGTGAATGATATCCTTGCAGTTGGCCTTATGCCATTACCTTACCACAAACTAGTAACTTTAATAATCAATTCTTAGGAATATATATGTGCATCTCTATATCAAGTCATCATTTTGAGAAACTTTTTTATGAAGCTTTTGTCTTTCCTGTCATTGTGCTGAGAGATCAAATCCAGATCAAATCTCAAATCTTTATGAATGAGATTTATGAACCTAATATATTAATATCTATTAGTAACTGACCTTCCAACCAGAAGTTGTCATGATTGGAACAAGTGATGAACTGTGATGTTCATCTGTTTTAGATACCTTAGCTTCTGACCCACCACGTAAGAGAGCATTGAAGCCTCAGAAATTCATTGTAATAGCTTTCTCTACAGGAAGAATTCCCTAAATACAAAAGTGGTTATGGCACGTTGAAAAATTAAGGAGCACTGAAATGTCTTTATTTTTATTCTTCCTATTGCAAGCCCTTTTCTGAACAGATGTCTATATTTATATCCCTTTTATTAACCCCTCTATTCAAATAAACATACCTAATTCAAAAGAATAGTTGTAAATTATTAGTGTCATTAGCTAATTTTTATGAGGCACTATAGATGCGGATTGTGTGCACTGCATAATAGATGAGTTCCTACTGCACGCTAAACACCTTGCTAGAGTTAAGTGTATAAAATGTCATATAATGTTCACCACTGATGATCTGAAGAGACTTTTATCTGTAGATGATCTCAACAGCTGATAAATGATCAGAAAAGTCCTTGCAGTAGTGCCGATGAAAAATAGCTAGTATAAAATCTAGTGGCTGAAGAAGAAAAATTCTGTGCACCTGATGATTGGATGGCCCTAGAAAGCTATATAGAAATGATCTGAAGAAAGACTGGTAATCACAGAAAAGATAGAACCTATTTCAGGAAGCTGCGTTGGCAGCAGAAACTATAGGAAAGAGCTATAGAAAAGTTATGCTGTAAGTATTATCACAGAAAAAAGACAGAGTTATCACAGGATGAAGATGAGTGATTTAGTTCTTGAGTATCATTGCATATTATAGAAAGGAGTTGTGTAAGTGACCAATTATTGAGAGGTTTGGCTACAGCACTGATTATCATTGGCCAATTTGAAGGACATGGGTTAGTTGCATCCAAACAGTATTAGTTACTTTTCCTTTGAAGGGTGTAAACAACATGATTAAGATAACTTAATAGAGTGCTATATTGGAGCTTTCAGGCCTTCTAGAATATTCCAAAAGAGAGAGTAGTCTGGACAGCAAGGATGGGTTAGAATCAATGAGCTTTGAAGAGTGCTTAAGCCAGCAACTGACCAATAGCAGATGCGGATGCTTGGAGCTAGCCATTAGCCTGAACTCAGGAACCCTGGTAGAGGAGCTGGCAGGAGGAGTGGAGGAGCTGAGGGTGTTACAACCCCATAAGAAGAACAACATCAGCTGGGAAGACTAGCCAGTGTTCCCAGAGTCTAGACCGTCAACCAATGAGTGTACAGGGAGGGATCCATGGTTCCAGAGACATAGGTAGTAGAGAATGGCTTTGTCTGCTATCAATGGGAGGGGAGACCCTTGATCCTGTGGAGGATTAATGTCCCAGTTTAGGGGAATGCTGGAGGGGTGGGGCAGGAGAAGGTGGATAGGTGGGTGGGGAGCACCCTCATAGATGCAAAAAGGGGGGGGGAGTTGTGGGATGGGGGGAGGGCTGTGGAGTGGTAACCAGGAAGTAGGATATCATTTGAGATGTAAACGAATAGAATGATTAATAAAAAGAGGGGAGGTGTGCTGTTCAAAGCGGGGGAGGAAGACAAAATAAATCACTAGGTAATTAGGATTTGAGGAAGGCCCAGAAAGTGATCAAATGACTCTCTACATTGAAGGACATAGGTGATAGGAATGAAGAATTAAATGTGTTTTCATGCTTGTTTTAGGTAAAAAGAACAAAGGCTTTTATTCTCTAGCTGCATAAGATGAAAAAGGGTTTCACTAGGAATGGACTAGTATCAGGAATAATTTGTCAAATCCTAAAATATTTTCTTGGCACATATTTGTGACAAATATGTAGTTTATTATTCCATATTTATCATTACAGTTTTCATAGCAACACAAATTATTGATAGTATAGCTTAAGTATTCTTGTGTACTTAATGAGATGTTCTTCCAAAGTGACATTTGAATATTTGTCCACGGGTTGGTAATCTGTTTGGGCTTGTTTGGGAGAGGTTCTCTCCTCTGTCTGTCTGTCTGTCTGTCTGTCTGTCTGTCTGTCTGTCTCTCTCTTTCTATTTCTCTTTCTCTCTCTCTTTCTTTCTCTCTCTCTCTCTCTCTCTCTCTCTCTCTCTCTCTCTCTCTCTCCCTCTCCCTTCCCTTTCCTTCTCCCTGCTTCTCCCTATCTCTGTCTTTCTTTGTCTCCCTGCTTCTATCAGCTTTCTGCTCCAGAC
>NC_034600.1:66861454-66863259 GCF_900095145.1 Mus pahari | reverse complement strand
CCCACCTACTCCCACTACTTGGCCCAGGCCTTGCCTTGTGCTAGGTCATATAGAGTTTGGAAGACCAAGGAGCCTCTATTCCCACTGTTGGCCGATTTTCCATATTTAATGACTATTAGTTACTTCATAGTCCTTGTTGCATGATTTGTATTAGCCACTCTCCAACATGGTGAAAAAGGACCAGCACTTTATTTTATTTTTTTAAAATAATTTTCTGAAGTAAAATAAAATTATATAAATATTACAATAAGTATTATCTTTCCTAAGTTAATATTTTTCACATTTCTTTTATAATCATAATATAATATTTGTAATGATATTTGCCAGGCACAACTGATGACATTTTACAGAAATCATGCAACTTAATCCCTAAATACTTAAATATGTAATGTTAATTCCCCATCCACCAAAACAAATGAGTTTTGGTCAATACTTGCAATTACAAATCTGTCCATTTTCACACAGATGTATACATTGCAAAGTGTGTGTATGTATGTGTGTGTGTGTGTGTGTGTGTGTGTGTGTGTAGGTGTGTAATGTTTGTGCAACTTGGACACTGTTCCACTTTTTTTTTTTTTTTTTTTTTTTTTTTTTTTGATATAGAGTGTCTATCGCATTGGCCTAGAAATTGCCAAATAGACTGGGTATTCTGGGCAATGATCCCCAGTTGTACACCTGTTTCTTTCCCCCTCCCTCTTTTGACATTAAAATCACCAGGCCTGGCTTTTTATCATTTTTGTGAACCTGAATTATTGAGCTTGATAGCAGAGATTTGTGTTTGTAAGCCAACCACTTTACTAGAAAGCTTGCTTCTGCTGGCTTCATCTACATTTCTCTATTCCCCTTCTAAAGCTTTTGTTTGCGTTGAATATTTCAAATGCCTTGGATATGCATTTTCATTTTAACCCTAAGTTATTTTTAATAGATATACTAAATTTTATTACATGAATGTGGTTTGAATTCATACTAATATAGTCCCAGTAAATTAAAAAAAATTAATGACTATCCACCTATGGGTTATTACATATTTCACATTGATTTACATTGATTTTACATATTGTATTTGTACAACTCACAAGTACAGCTAAGCTCTATTGTAACATTAAGTCTTAACATTTATTTGTATTAAAGATGAGGTCCATATTTGGGGACTAACAACTGAGCTTCCCTTTCTTATGGAATATTATACATTAGATACCTCCTCTGATCTGCCACCCTAGAAAGTGGCTAGAGGGACTTCTTATTTTCCTATTTGATTCTCATTAGGCAAGAATTGTTGCCATTGACACAAAGAGTCAGCATGGGGAAGAAGACCACACATAGGTGGATAAAGAAATATGCTTAGACCATCTTGTGCCAAACTGCAAGGTTTTAGCAGCTGATACTTACAGTAGAAGCCTCTAAGAGAAATGTTGTTATTGTGACTTCCCCACTGTGCTATTATGAACCTCCATGTTATTTCTGCATAGAGAGAATCTAGGTATCCTGAGTCTTATCAGCGGGTGGTAGAGTTTTGTGTCACAGGAGACACTAGATACCAGTGAATGGAATGGAGTACATATTTGAGGTTGAGCCTATAATCTGTTAGTAGCTTCAAAGATTTTATATATGACATAATAATAATAATAATAATAATAATAATAATAATAATGATATGGTAGAGAAAGCCATATGTTTGCAGTATCCACCAGCTCTCTAATTAGACTTAACCTACTCAACATGAAGGAATATATCCCTAGCATCACAAAACTAAATAACTACCCATAGCTCATAAAGTAATGATAACTACCCATAGCTCATAAAGT
>NC_034600.1:66849718-66860962 GCF_900095145.1 Mus pahari | reverse complement strand
ATGGCCTAATCGGCCATCATTGGGAATAGAGGCCCCTTGGTCTTGCAAACTTTATATGACCCAGCACTAGGGAAGGCCTGGGCCAAGTACTGGGAGTAGGTGGGGAGGGGAGCAGGAGAAGGGGGGTATAGGGAACTTTCAGGATAGCATTTGAAATGTAAATAAAGAAAATAATAATAATAAAATAAAAAAAATAAAATAAATAAATTTTAAAAAAGATGTTTTGCATAAGATTATCATAAGCTACACCAGTAACATCTTACTAATATGATTTCCTGACCATGAGCTTAACAAGGAAAACAATATTATCTATTCCAAAGCACATACTGGAGCATTCAGGAGATCTCATCCTTTACACAAACAGTGATAGACTCCTAAGAAGTACTCAGAATTGGAGAAATAGTGTTCCACAAGGAAAAGTATGCCAATTTGTTATCCAATACGACATATTTATCCCTGAAAACAAATACAAGCAATTTTGTACAACTTGAGGATCTTGTGTTTTGGTAGATATATAGATATGTATTGATCAATCAGTCGATCGAAGATAATAGATAGATAGATAGATAGATAGATAGATAGATAGATAGATAGATAGATAGGTAGATAGATAGATAATGTTCACAGATTAGTGGATCTCAATTTTCACTTGTACTATTTGGTTAGTTCTGACACTCCTGTCTCTGGATGATGCCAATGGAGCACTATCACTACACTCTACACTATGGTTGACCTTGACTCTATACATTGCTTCACTAGGATATCTCTTTAAACCTACCCAGTGCCCATTGGTATGTACTCACTTATAAGTAGATATTAGCTATAAAATATACCATATCAATGTTACACTCAACAGACACAAACAAGCTAAACAAGAAGGAAAGCCCAGGCAAGGAAGCTGGAATCTCACTTAGAAGTGGGAAGAAAATAGTCATAATATGCAGATGGAAGGAGGGGACTAGGAAGCAGTGGGGATGGGAAGAGAAATGGAGGATTCAGTATCAGGAGTGAAGAAGATAAGAGATGGCCATATGGACAAGAAAATGAATGAAAATCTACAACTGACAGGGGTGAAGGGGTTAGCAGGGAGCATCTCAAGGAAGGGACATGGCCTTGGATAAGGGAGATACCCAAGAATCAATGGGAGTGATGTTAGCTGTGACATTGGAGGTATGGAACCTGAAGTAGCCACCTCCTGGATCCAGAGAAGACCTCCCTCCAAAAAGTAATAGAGGCACCAAAATGTCCACAAGACTTTGAATCCAAAATTTATTCTGTCTACAAGAAATGTAAGCACAGGGGATGTTTCAGAGATTGAGGGAATTGCCGACCAATAACTGGACCTAATTGCGAAACATCTGATGGGCAAGCCACAATCCCTGACACTATGAATGGTATTCTGTTATACTAGCAGATCAGAGCATATTGTCTGTCATCTGAGAGGCTCCACCCAGCAGCTGACTCAGACAGATGCAGACACCTACTTCCAAATAATGGATGGAGCTTGGGCGGTCTTACAAATTGGAGGAAAGATTATGTGTCATGAGGGGGATAGAAACTTTACAGGAAGACCAACAGAGTCAACTAACCTGGACCCTTAGGGCTCTCAGTGTCTGAACCACCAAACAAAGACAAGTCATGGCTAGACCTAGGCCTCCCTACCATAGATAGCAGAGGTGCCCTTGACCTTCATGTTGGTCCTGATCAACTGGTGCAGGAACTATCCCAGATGCTGTTGCTGGTATGTGGGAAATATTCTTCTATCTGGGCTGCCTTGACTGGCTTCAGTGGGAAAGGGAGGACCTAGCCTAGCAGAAGCTTGAAATGCCAGGGTGGTGGGGAGGAAGGACTGAGGGAGGGGATGACCAGAAGGGGCACAATAAGCAGGATGTAATAAAAGAGTTATGCAATGCAATACAGAATTCTATAAAAATAAAATGCTGTAAATAGGTTGCTTAAGCCTTGAATTATTCTTATAAGTTTATATGTTTATGTATTTTTCCATTTTCTTTGTTGTTTATAAATTTTATATTCTTTATATATTCATCATATATGCATATCATTTATTATTCAATTGTTTCACAAATGTATGCAAAATTTAGACAATGAGCTGAGGAAAAGATTATCCTCCACTTTAAAGAAGCTGGACTTCAACTACCCCTCACAAACCATTGACATATGACGTATGAACACAATAGTTCCAGCTCTGTAAAAGAGCTTGCTTAACTCCTCAGTTTACTGGACCTCAATTTTCACTTGAATTACTTGGTAAGTTCTGACACTCATGTCTCTGGATGTTGCCAGTGGAGCATGACCACTACACTCTACACTATGGCTGACCCTGACTCTACAGATTGCATCACCAGTATATTCTCTTTAAACTTACCCATAGCCCATTGGCCCAGCTGATTTTACTTATTCAGTCTCATCTAATACTCTGATCCACTGATGACATTTTTCTAGAACTCTTCATATATATTGAAGACTGTAACATACACAAACACATCTTATTTGAAATAAATATTAAATCATCATTTGTTCTCTGTAACCCCATCTCCCTTTCTATAAGATTGTACTATTGATATGGAATTGTTTTACTCTTTAGTAAATTTACAGATTTAAAATTGCTTGTGGTTTTGTAACTCATTTTCATGGTATGGAGTAGCTTATGTGATGAGTTTCCTGCTAATAAATGATTATTATGTTACTCAATATCATAAATCTTGTATATATTTATCCTATATATATATATATATATCACATATATGAATTATTGTAATATCACTGTAAATTCTAATCCTTCATAAGATTCCAGGAAGTAAAACAAGATAAATAGGGCACAAATGAACCATAGTGATAAATAACTAGAACAAAAGACATCTCCTTTAGTAAGTCGTTTAATCACTTACTAGATTTTTTTTCCTATGAGGGCTGTACTGAATAGTGGTAGTGACAGAAGTTGCTGGAACAAGGTCACTGGAAGTACACCTTTGGGGGTATGGCTTGGTCTTAGTCATGCCTATGTGCACTTTGCTTCCTGTACAGTCAGGTGATAATGTTCTGCTATGTTATGATTTTGTTGCCATCACTGTCCCAAGTTCATGGGCCCAAACGAGCATTGGCATAACCTTCTAATACCATGAAGCAGAATATATATTGACCCCTTGAGTAGTTTCTGTTGTGTATTCAGTCACAACAATAGCAAATGAGCAATTATAATATTTTTATTATACACACTGGAATACTATTCAGCTATTAAAAATGAGGGTATCATAAATTTTGCAGGAAATGGATGGAACTAGAATATATCATCCTGAGTGAGGTAACTGAGACCCAAAATGACATGCATGGTATGTACTCACTGATAAATGGATATTAGTCAAAAAGTACAGATTACTGAGGATATAACATACAGACATGAAGAAGTATAATAAGCAGAAATGCCCAAGTGATGAGACTTTAATCCCACTTAGAAGAAGGAGGAGAATAATCAAGTAAGGCAGAGGGAAAGAAAGACCTTAGTGGGAGATGGAAAGTGGAGAAGAAAAGAGGAAGAGATAAGATATGGGTAGGAAGGGACAGGTGAGAAGCCCAGAGAGCAAAGAGAATGAATGGAAATAAACAGCCTCAGGTAGGTGGAGGTAGTAGGACCCTCTAGAAAGTATCAGAGACCTGGGAGGTGAGACACACTCAGGACTCATGGGGGTGACCATAGCCAAAAAGCCCAACATTGGAAAAAAGAACTCGAAGAGTCCACCTTTAGTATATAGACAGGGTCTCCAGTGAAGGGACAGTGTTACTACCCACAGTCAAAATTCCTGACCCAGAAATTATTCCTGTCTAAAAGAATTTAAGGGACAAAAATGAAGAAGATACTGAAGGAAAGGAGGTCCAATGACTGGCCCAACTTGGGAACTTTCTCATGAGAGGGAGCACCAAGGTCTGACCTTTAATCCCAGCACTTGGAAAGCAGAGGCAGGCAGATTTCTGAGTTCAAGGCCAGCCTGGTCTACAGAGTGAGTTCCAGGACAGCCAGGGCTATGCAGAGAAACCCTGCCTCGAAAAAATAAGAAAAAGAAAAGAAAAGAAAAAAGAAAAAAATGAGTTCTCAGCTTCCTGTTTCCCTTGCCATGCCTGCCTGTCATGATGGAATACTTTTTGTTAGAAACATAAGCCAAAATAAACTCTGCTTTCCCCCAAATTGACTTTGGTCATGTGTTTTATCACACCAACAGAAAAGTAATACAAACTCCAAACAAATTTAAGTAGCAAAGAAGTTATGAGTACAACTTTGGAACCTGGAGATGTTTGCTCAAAAATATTCATAACTTTGATTAAACCATAAGTTGATATTTTTATTGCATATTTCTTTTATTTACATTTCAAATGCTATCACCCTTCCTGATTTCTCCCCCCCCCGAGAGACCCCCTATTTCATCCCCACTACTCCTGCTTCTATAAGTGTGTGCTCCTATCCACCTACCCACTCCCACCTCCCTGTCCTCGAATTCCTCTAAAGAGGGCCATCGAGCCTTCACCGGACCAAGGGCCTCTTCTCCCATTGTTGCCCAATAAGTCCATCCTCTGCTACACATACTACTGGAGCCATGAGTCCCTCCATGTATAATCCTTGGTTGGTGGTTTAGACCCTGGGAGCTCTGGTTGGTTGATATTGTTGCTCTTCCTATGCGGTTGCAAACCCCTTCAGCTCCTCCAGTCCTTGCTCTAATTCTTCCATTGGTGATCCATGATCGGTTCAATGGTTGGCTGCAAGCATCCGCCTCTGTACATGTCAGGTTCTGGGAGAGCCTCTCAGGAGACAGCTATATCAGGCTCCTGTCATCATGCACTTCTTGGCATCCACAATAGTGTCTCTACATTTGATGACTGTATATAGGATGGATCCCCAAGTGGGGCAGTCTCTATATGGCCTTTCCTTCTGTCGCTTCTCCACATTTTTGTTTACTTATTTGCTCCCATGAGTATTTTGTTACCCCTTCTAAGAAGGACAGAAGCACCCACACTTTGGTCTTCCTCCTTCTTGAGCTTCATGTGGTCTATGAATTGTATCTTGGTTATTCTGAGTTTTTGGGCTAATATCCACTTATTTGGGTAAACCATATGTACTCTTTTGTGATTGGGATACCTCACTCAGGAAAATATTTTCTAGTTCCATCCATTTGCCTAAGAATTTCATGAATTCATTGTTTTTAATAACTGATTAGAACTCTATTGTGTAAATGTACCACATTTTCTGTATCTATTTCTCTGTTGAAGGACTTCTGGGCTCTTTCCAGCTTCTGGCTATTATAAATAAGGTTGCTATGAACATAGTTGAGTCTATGTCCTTGTTATATGTTGCAACGTCTTTTGGGTATATGCCCAGGATTGGCAAAGCTGGTCCTTGGGTAATACTATGTCCAATTTTCTGAGGAACTGACAGTCTGATTTCTAGAGTGGTTGATATCTTAAAACATAGCCAATCACCCTTTAAACTAAGGATGGGTGGAATTTTTAAGGCAATCTGAGCATTTGGCTCTATCATAACTGGTATGAATTAGATATTTTGAAGTAATTTTATATTCATATTCAATAATCTCCAGTATAATTAAATTCTTAGTTATTTACATAATATAAAGCCTAGCCTATGATGTACATTTGTGTTGAAACCTAGCCTGTGAGTTTTAGGAGTAATATCTGCCCACCTTCATCTTCAACATTCAGTCCTAGACTGCCATGAACTCTATTTGTCAGCCTAGTTAGCAGAATGCATAAGACACTGGTCTCCCACACATACTCATATGCCAAGCAAAAGATCAGATCACACAGTGTGCCTACCATCCAAAGTAGATATGATTACCAGTCTCATTCACATGCTCTCTTTTTTTCTCTGACTTGAAATCACCCCCTGTTCCTCCACTTTCAGCAACAGCACTGAGAATGCAAATATCAAAAGACCTTCCAGCTCCTCGTGCCTGATCTGAAATTAACAGCACTTGAACAATAACAAAATAAAGCACACCTCCACTCCAGATAGGCAGCCTAGAATCTCATTCACATCAGCCACATGAATGCTTTGATACTCGTGAGGTTTACTCAACATTATCACAGCAATGCCATTGGGTCGATGTTTATTTTCCTTAAAAAGTGTTTTTATATTTTCTTCTGGTACTCCTTTATTTCAGTAAAGGGATCTCTCTGGTTCTTAGTTGCCATAAATGCAGCTAATGGAAAGTAAATGCCATCAGCACATTCACAAGTAGACTTCATGCAAAAACTGACTCAGAACAATAATTCCCTGGGGGGGTCTTAAACACTAAGAATAGTATCCAGTGACAAGTCAAAGTGAGCAAACCACCCCAGGGATTAGCAGATTCAGCTAGTGCTGCGGTTTCTATATTAGACACTGTCCTAATGGTTTGTTTTTCCTTGAGTGCCTTTGAGCTACTGGATACCCAATTGTACCTGCCTCTTCTCACCATGATAGCCAATGTATCCACACTAGTTCTGTCTTCCCTTTAACGTTTTAGGATTATGTCTTTGAGTTTATTTTCTGCATGCTTCCAAATGACTTACAAATACATAATATATGTTTTAGTGGATTCAGTTTAAGCTACTGTGAAATGCAAGTGGTCATCTTTATTCATAATTAATGAAATCATCCAGGAATAATAGTTTCTGTCACAGAAACCAAGATATACTTCTCTTAGTGTAAACATTAAAAATTCATCCTTACAGAGTCCAGTTTTTTGTTTTATGTTCTATGAAGTTTTTCATATACTGTTTTATTATTTAAGAGACAGAAAATAATCTTTTTCCTGCTGCATTAAAATACTGATGATTCAAAAACATAATAGAAAAAATTCATAAGACAAATTGAAATATTTTAAGATAATATAGTATACTTTTTGAATACTATCTACATTATTTCTTTCTTATAGTGTTTATAATATGAAAATTATGTGATGAATACATCCTAAAGCCAACAAATTGTCTACTAGGCCTCACTCTACAAAAAGGACAATAGACAACCAAGAAATGCGAGAGCAGAAGTTCTCTGGGGATAAAGAAATAAATTAGTTATGTAATACTAAATGATCAGCTCTGAAAGCATAAACATGAATATATAAACATGAATTCATGAAGACTGGACCAATTTTATTCATATATTTAGGTGTGTGTGTGTGTACATGTGTGTGTCTGTGTGTGTGTCTGTGTGTGTGTGTCTGTGTGTGTATGTGTGTGTATGTGTGTGTGTATGTTTGTGTGTATGTGTGTGTATGTGTGTGTGTCTGTTTGTGTGTCTGTCTGTTTGTGTGTGTGTGCGTATGTGTGTGTGTCTCTGTGTGTGTGTGTGTGTGTGTGTGTGTGTGTGTGTGTGTGTGAAAACAATGACTGCAAAATGAGGCCATGAATTTAAAAGAAAGCAGGAAGAGGTATATGAGAAGGTTTCAAGTCAGGAAAGGGAATGGCAAAATGGTCTAATTATATCATGATTTCCAAAATAAATCCAAAATTAAAGGTATATGGGAGACAGGCACAGTACTACTGTCTTTAATTTCAGCAGCATATGGAAGACAAAGGAGTGAGAATCTCTTTGAATTAAGTATCAGCCTAGTCTACATGATGAATCCAGAATGTCCAATATTATGTAGGATAAGCCTGTTTAAAGAACGTTAAAAAAAAAAGAAATAAATATGTTTGTGTATTTATATATATGTACATGTTTTGATTATGTACAAATGGCTCGTCTAAATTACAATGGTGGCTTTCCTTGGAGTAATTTCTAGGGATGATTTATTTACATGAAACAGAGTTGAAATACTGAAATCTTGGTAATTTCCTACACACCTTTTTCTCTCTGTGAAACCACTACTAGCTGGGGAGAAGACTCAGTGGTTAAGTGGTTTGTTGCCAACACAGAGGACACTGGGTCGGTCTCAACAGGTACATGGTGCTCACAGCCACTCATAACTTCTGTTCCAGGATCAGCTGCTTGCTTCTGGACTTCTCAGGTAGTAGGCATACACATTGTAATCATGCACACTTGTAGACAAAATACTCAAATACATAAAAAAATATATGAATCAAAATAAATAAAAAGAAAAACTAAAAATAAATCTTCAATTTTCTTCATGTAGATAATGCAGATATTATACTATTTTACTAGTTAGGTAAAATTGTTAACACAAATTGCCATATTTGTTGGATGAAGTCTGTTGACTTCTGATGAAATGATAGGTCATATTTGAGGTGTGTGTATAACACCAGAAGCAATATATAGATATATCTCCCCTTGCATAGCATAGACTCTGATTAAAAAAAAAAAAAAAACACGGGGGCTGGTGAGATGGCTCAGTGGGTAAGAGCACCCTACTGCTCTTCCGAAGGTCCGGAGTTCAAATCCCAGCAACCACATGGTGGCTCATAACCATCTGTAACAAGATCTGACGCCCTCTTCTAGAGTGTCTGAAGACAGCTACAGTGTACTTACATATAATAAATAAATAAATCTTTAAAAAAAAAACACAATTCATAATGTACATAGTTCTTAGAATTTGCAATATGTGTGTTATATAAAGTTATATAAAATTGTATATCAGATTTTCTCTTTCATCTTCACAAAAAAAAAATCACACATTAGTATGTGAAAAACTATTATTTTACCAGTATTTTCCAGGTTAAATAGGACAATTATTAGTTACATAACCAACTTCAATGAGGCATTCAGTAAGCTAGGTCTCTTCTTCTATTCCAAAATCATGTTGTGTGTGTCTCCTTAGCTTAGATTTTTACATTTGTGCTACAATGTATAGTTTGCTGGATATGGCATTCAAAAGTAGTAGATGTATTTATTAAGTCTATGTAACTCACACGGTATCAATTTATTATTTTAAATAACAAGGAAAACATCCAAAACTACATACCAGAGGAAAGAAATTGGGTTTTCTTAAGGTTTGAATATAAATTTCTTCCCCGAATTCTAAACACTTACTTGCTAGCAGATGGGCTGGTGAGAGATAAATATATCAGAAAGATTAAAGACCCATCAATGGAATCACCCACTTTGGAATTCTTAAATAAATGAAGGATTAGGGCATAGAGAAGAACTAAAGAAATCGGATCATGGGGGCATGCCTTTGGTTGCTCTTCATTGTTCATGGTACTTTTCTGTCTCTTTTTTTCCTGCTTTCCAGACACCATGGGTGAGCAGTTCTACCTTTCTAAAGACTGTTCAACATAAAGTTGCCCCAGCAATGAAACATAAAGGCAACCGGTTGAACCCACTGAACCTGCTCTGAAAATCCCTTCTCCCTGCATTAGATATGCTCAGGTATGTAGTTACAGTGAGGGAATGTCAGCGATACAACCCACAAACATAAAGGCTAGCCAAGAGAAAGGAGGCATAAGGGAGCTATGCTGGTGGGAGAGCGGCCACATGTGTTCTACGTGCTGAACATTAAAGCTAAGTTAACCTTTCTATGGAGCTAGTTCAGGTCTTGATAAAGTGGTTCCATTTTGGGTTATTGATACAACCAGAAATGATAGTGGTGGCAATGGTTGTAAAATTTGCAATAACACCCCAAAATGAAAATAAGAATAGCCCTGAATTTTTGCTAACTACTATGGAAAGACAGGAAACTAAAACACATATGAAGAGCATTTGTCAACAAGATATAATTTCCTGTTGTAAAGTTCCAAAGTTCACTGTTATTAAGACATGAGCAAGCATATTCTTGTGTGATAGAAAGATGAATCAGAGCTCATGTTTCTTAACTGACATAATTCAAGTCCCTTATTATCCAAAGGAAATGGAAGTAAGACAGGTTTCCTGTCATTCAAGAACAAGTCCGTCTTTTGACAACTCCTCACAGGGATCAATTAAGCTCCATCTGTGTCTGTTGTATTGTGGAAATAAGTGTTTCTCATGAGAAGTAAACCAGAGGATACCTCTTTAATTAACTAACAGTAGGACTATCAGATGGTAGTGTCTTTGACAAAACTAAAGACACAGGAGAATGTTTCTTTAAAATATGGATTTTTATTGTTGTCTAATGCAGGCGTGATTTTGTGTTTTATTCATTTACTTTTTATTTAAAAGGTTGTCACTTTGCCTCACTATAATATTCACTGACAGACTCCCAAGATTTCTTAGATTGAAGTATTGAGTGGCATTCTATTGTTGTTCATGTGTACATCTCTTCATGCCTTGACACGGTAAATACTGAATTCAAGCAATGCATTAAACATTTTTCTGTGTACTATAGATACGCTGGTGGACAGAAATGTTCATTTACTTAACTGTCCACTGTTTCTACCTATATGTGGTTACCTTCTCATTCTTTTTTACAAAGATTTAACATTTATGCAATGACCATTTAGTTCTACAAAGGTTGATATAAATCTCAACAGATGTTATTTACAGTCAATAGCATGAGGAGAAATAATAAGGGCTTCAGGAACATGACTGGAAACTTACAACGCATTACTATAAAAAACCCATCAATACATAATAGTATTGTGAGCCTCTCACCAATTACTGTGTGTCTATGGATAGTTTTCTGAAGGTTAGATGATTTTTATAAGATAAGAAATATAAAAATATTTGCTCCCAATGAAGAACCTGGAGAGCAGTTTTAGTGAAATGTTGAGTTCCCAGTGGTTGTTTCTATTCCCTTAGTGAAGTTAGATGTGCATCTTTAGAGTCTACTTTTGAACTTAAAACAGGATTTAAAGAGGGAAACCCCTGTGTAACCTTTTAAAAATCATATACTGGAGAGACGGCTCAGTTCATAAGTATGCTTGCTTCACAAAAAGAAGAGCATGAATTGAGAACCCAGCATTCATATAAAAAATGTAAAAAGAACAATGAAAACTGATATGATACATTCATGCACATTATTACACAAGCACACTGTAGAGTTCAGTGAAAGAACCATCGCTTGAGCATGTTGTCCTCCAGACTACACTGAGTTTTACGGATGAGCTACATCTAAAGAAATTAAGGTCAATAGAAGTAGATAGATACTTGGGCAGATTCTCTTGCATATCCATGTTTACAGAAGTCTTTGAACATATATGAATGCCACACACACACACACACACACACACACACACCATACATTCATTTCACTTCTACTCTCTCTCTCTGTCTCTCTGTCT
Source organism: Mus pahari (assembly GCF_900095145.1). Taxonomy (NCBI): domain Eukaryota; kingdom Metazoa; phylum Chordata; class Mammalia; order Rodentia; family Muridae; genus Mus; species Mus pahari. The sequence goes on along the minus strand of NC_034600.1, from coordinate 66,849,799 downwards.
CTCTGTCTCTCTCTGTCTCTCTCTGTCTCTCTCTGTCTCTCTCTCTGTCTCTCTCTCTCTCTCTCTGTCTTAAGAGCCTAA
>NC_034600.1:66842245-66849672 GCF_900095145.1 Mus pahari | reverse complement strand
CACACACACACACACACACACACACATCCATCCACATGTCAAAATATTAACCTAAATATGAAATTAGGATATGAGGCTTTGGGGTAGGGGTAAATTATCCTAAAATACTTATTTAATGTGTATGTGCATATACTTGAGCAGGTTTTTTGTTGTTTGTTTGTTTGTTTGTTTATTTTGTTTTTTTTTTATTATACAGTGTTTGTGAAGCCCACAGAAGGTCCTGAAACCTCCAGAGGTAGAGCTACAGGTCAGATCGTTGTGAGCTACCAGTTTTGTGCTGGGAACACACATCCGGTTTTTTTGGTAGAGAAGTCTCTGCTCCATACTACTATGTGATCTCTCTAGCCTGATAATCGACTTTTGAAAGGAGCTTGTGAGAGTCGTCCTTTCTTCCTTGCATGAACAGAAAAAGACCATCTGGCCAAGGAAGATAGGGATGTCACCGAACCTTGAAAGATGAGGATGTTACTAAGACACTGCATCTATCATCAATTTAGTCATAGACTAAAATGTTTCCTGACTGAGGCATGCAGATGGTTTTGGCTCCAAAGGCTTTGGAGCTCTGTCATAGCAAACTGAAATGGCCAGGATGGTATCTGATACCAAGTAGCAGATACCTTTGTAACAAATAATGAACTAAAAGATATCCATCAGGTGGAAGGATTTTGAATTTTTATATAGGCATTTAGAGAGATTCTGGTAAGTGATCAAGTGTAAGAGAGAAACTGGATAATTTTAGAAAAGTTCTTCTTTGAGAGTTCCAATGACCTTGATTAGAATCTTGGAAGAACACAAATAATAAAGCCAAACTTATGAGGTATTGGAGAGAAATGAGAGTCATATTATTGAAGAGACCATGAATATGAAGGAGAATGGGGAGAAGTGCATGCGATGGTTTGCAGGAACAGAGAGAAATGACAAACTTAACTAAAGTACAATTTCAATAAAATAATCTAGAGAGTATACTTCTATTAGAGAAAATGTTTTAAAATACTAACCCATGGGTGACCGAAGATGATGAAGAAAGATGAAGAAGAAGAGAAGAAGGAGGGGAAGAGGGAGGAGGAAGAGGAGGAATAGGAAGAGGAGAAAGAAGGAGAGGGGAAGGAGGGAAAAGGTTAGTTTTCGGGTTATAAAGTTCTTCTTCTACAAAATGATATAACTTTGGAGAGACAAAACTAACTATGTTTATTTGAGATTCAACAAGAATAACATTTATGAATTAGATTGGTATACTAGACTTACAGAAAGAAGTTAAAGTGGATAAACTAATTGAAGATAGGATTGTTAAGCAAAAGTATATCAGAATACTAAAATTTGAAGTACATTAGTCTTTGTATATTACAAAAAGGAAGAAATATTACAAAATGTAATATTCAGAAAATATATTAGGGTTATTCTTTTAAATACACATTAACAATTGTTTGACATTGAACATAAGATTTCATCCATCATGACAATTGGAGACAGCGATAGAAATGTGACATAAGAACCACTGGCTGATGCATTAAAAAAACAGAAATGAGAAAATTGCAGGAACAATTTTAGACTTCTTAAAAAGCACCAGATTACTGAAGTAATTACTCAAATTTGTGTGCCTTTCTTAGAGAAGGAACTCAGTCATGAGTTAGCATCATGGGGGAGGAGAAGAACGTTTGCTTGTGAAATAGTGGCAGTGTATGCCAAAAAAATAAGCTAATACAAGGGGCTAGAGGTGGTCAATATTCTGCAGTTTTTACCTATATGGATAGGTGTGGCAGACTAAGAAATCCACAGTGTGGACACTTGTTTTTCAGTTATAAGAATTATGTATCATTATAATGGATCTAGAAAACTCTACACTCAGTGGATCTGTAAGATGAAGCCCTGACCTAGAGAAAAGTCATTTTTAATAAAGCTTCAACTTGAGTGGAGTTCCTCCTGCTATCATTTAGAACTGTATAGCTACCACTGTTCTTTTATTCTACCTTTTTTTTTTACGTGGAATGTTAATATCTGATCTATCACTGACATGCCACATATTTTAAAATCACATAACTAATTTAGTTTCAAAGAATCACTACTACAAAAGAACTTCACTAAAATGGATCTGGCAAGGGAACTCCTGTGTCTTTGGTAGAGGCTGTTGAGGGGAGACACTAAATGTTAAACTCTTGTGTTAGCAATGGATTCATTTAAGCCTTTGAATACAGTTTGATTGAGATACCTTTATTTGATATGTGAAAAGGCAAAGAAAGTCAGTGGTCTAGAGTATAATGTTAAGTGTGGGATACCTGTGTATACTTCCATAACAGAATCATGAATTGGAATTCCTCAATCCAAATGAGGATTTACATCTGCTGAGAGCTATTATTCCATGATAAAGTATCTCTGTGCAAAATTAACCATGAAGAACTCTAATTTCTTTTCTTGTATAGATTCCATCAGAAAAAAGGAACAATTTGCATAAGAATAAAGTGTTTTTATCAGAAGCAAGTACTATGAGCACTTGGATCTTAAACTTTGCAGCATCTGGTACTGCAAAAACTAAAGGTATCTAAGTCCCCAGGGGGTATACTTTCCGAGAAAGCTAAAACTAAACATGCCACTTTGGGACATGGATTCAGATGACTATAAGAAGAAAAACATACAGACTCTTGGTCCTATTTCTGAAATCATATGCAATCATTGGGCAAAGACTACCATTTCCTCTATGTTAGCACAGTCACTTTGCTTTAGAACTCCCCCTTTAGATGCAGAGATTTATTACAGCAGCAAATTACTTGTTTATTGAGTATACAAGGGCTTAGTTTCAATTCTCAACATTTCAAGGAAGAAAAAAAATAAACTCATATTCTTTAATGGGTCACTCACACTTGCTACTATGCAACCATTCACACACCATATCAAACACAATGCATTATGTTTCTACAGTGGATCAATATGTGAATCTTATGACTACCTCATTTTCAAAATCAACATGAGATAGCAGGACATAGATTTTAAAGAAAGGGCAAACTATGTCAAATTAGTTCATGTATTGTGGGAGTACCTTGATATCACTACTCTTTGGTATAATCCTTTGAAATTATTTTGCTCAGTCCTTTTTATAAATGAAATAATAAATGACTCATTAGTTTGAGTGACATAACCAGCATTGCAACATTGTAACCAGTATTGTAAGGATTTACATTGGTTGTTTGTATTGAATTTCTATAACAATACTTTTACCATCACACTAATAAGAAGTCATTAAATTTTGTGGCACATGATCTACTACTATTCCTTGGCAGCACCTTTAATAATTGAGTTTGCTATTTCCTGTTGATCTCGTTTAGTTTTTCTAAGGAGCATTTAAAAAATGTCATTCATACCTAACAGCACTACTGCCCACATCAAGGTCTTGTGCTGTGACGGCTCCGATGATGGTCCCCACAGGAGTGTCTTCATAAACCTCCATGGTGTACAGTGGTTTGCTGAACACTGGTGGCTCGTCCACATCCAGTACACTAATTTTTACTGTAGCAGTATCCTTAAATGGCCCAGCAGAGTGAAAGCGGTGGTCAAGGTGAAGGTTGGAGGCCTCTACTTTAAAAGTATATGCCTTCTTGGTTTCAAAATCTAAAGGCTGTAATAAGGACAAAATGAAAAATTATATTTATATAGATCTGGACAGAAAATGGTGAACATTGCTTTTAAGCAATCTGCCAGCTGCTTCCAATTAGTTACACATGTTTCAGCTTCTCTTCTAAGAATACAGAGTAGAGAAAGTGAAAGTAAATATTTAAGAACATTAAAGATAAACGGGATGTAGAAGAAACCTGAAATGTTAATTATCTTAATACACAGAATTGATAAAATCTACATCTACACATCAAAGTAGACAGGGTTACTCATGTCCTACTAGGCAAGGTGGAAACAGTGAGGGAGACATTATTTTGTTTTATCCAATACTGACATCTACTGGACAGAAGTAAAGATAGAAAGAATAGAGCAACAGAGAAATTAATTGTTTGATTATTTAGATTTCAGGATCACAGACAATGTTAGACATTTTCTTTTCTTATTTTTCCCCTATTACCATTTTTTTTCTTAAAAGTCCTGAGTGCCCAGGTATTACATCTGGAAAGAGTGAGTAAAAGTCAGTAGATTGGGTAATTACAGTTGTTTGCATTCCACGAATAACCCGTAAAATTAGTGCGTGACACGGTGCATTGTCAGAAAACAACAGAAAGAATTATGACCTCAAACATATTGCTAAATTACAGAAGACATTGGAAGCAACAGTGGAAGTTAATTTGTCATTATGCACTGATGCTCTATGTAGATTTATTTTCTTACATCTAAGTATCAGTTCTTTCATCTCCATATCTGAATACTTCATAGGCTAGGATCACTGCAGCAATGAGATACTTTGTGTGGGGGAGTGAGTTGAGTTGACCTAGGCTCACACTCTGTGGCTTAGGTTGGCCCTGAACTGACAATCCTCCTATCTCAGCTCCTTACTGCTGTGCTGGCGGGTGGGGGTGGATCACACTCATGGCATTGTGGGGGAAGCTCCTTCGTTTGCTTACGCAGTAACCATCCCAGAGCTTGGATGGCTGAAGCTTGAGCATCTAAGACTTTAAGAGCAGTATAATATATACCAGTATAATCCAAGTGAGTCAATGAAGAAAGAAGAAAACGCTGCATTTATGAAGAGGTTTAGCTTGGATCAATGAGCACGAGGCAAGGTAAACACACATTTTCGAATAACTGAATGGTCTTTCTAAGGAACAAATGTGTTGGAGCAACAAATAAGAATTTAATGGTAATTTATAAGGAAGAAATTCACGATACATGGTATGACAGTTGGTACTTCCTATCTCTTTACTTTCAACATATCCTAGAAAAAGCTGTATTGTACCTCAGAATCAGCTGCTGTGTCTTAGGATGCAGTCACGGGTACCACCTCCCCCTCATCTCTCTCCCTGATTTCTCCTAAACCTTGAAATGTCTACATTTGCTCAATTATAAAAATTCCTTCCAGACAAGCCTTAAAATTAATTCTTTTACTTTGCAGTTATATGAATGAATTTGGGTCCCTACGAGTATGTCAGTTTCAAGGTAATGACCAGAGAAGGGAATTCTACATTCTTTTCCTTTTATTATTATACATCATTTTTGAGGACAGACTAGTTTATGACTTTTGTGAACTCAGCTAACACAGCTGGCAAAGATTAAGTGGTCAAGTTTAAGAAATGGGGATGCATTGGGAAGAACCTATTTGTACCTAGAGATTTACATCCTGCAGAGATGATTCCTGAAGAAAAATTTTCAGAGAAACAGCACAGTAATATCCAAGATGGAGCTCCATTTTGGTGACAATGACACTTAAGCAATCTCTCCTTAGAAAATGAAGTATCTCAGTAAAAACTGGTAGAATCAGCAGTTGGCTCTTTCCTTGCATTTAACAAATCACTAATCTTATTGCCATCTTAAATTTGAGATAATGAGCTTCACTTGCTAATAATCACAGTAAAATGCTAGTATGTAAAAGAAGTACAGATGACAATGACTTGCTTAGAATCTTTGAAAACTCAATATTTCTGAGAAGTTGAGTGAATTTGATTCTCCCACCGTAAATAGAAAATCTTCTAACACCATTCCCAGGACATTCAAAAGAGATTATAGAATGGAAGGAAAATGGTTGTTAAAGCATGGCTTAAGTGAGGAATTCCTGACTCCTTGGTGACCGATATGTTACTTACCTCAGCTATTTAGTGAGGAAGATAATATTGTAGGGAGCTATGCAACAAGAGTTCAAAATTTTAATGACGTAAAAAATGTACATTTAGTATCACCCTAAATTTGAAACGAAGAGTAATCAGGCAAGCTACATTATTATAGTGACTCTTTCTGTTTACATTCTTTTTTTTTTTTTTAAATAGGGACAGAATAGCCACAACAATGAAGAGCAGCAGAATGTGCAGATGTTTTCTCTCATTTCAGAGGATGTATTACATGTACATATTTAGGTGACTCATTCCCCAGGGACTCCCAGAACTCCTGTTTCTATATAATGTTATGTAGAAATGGATGGACTTCATTTATTGATGTTTTCATGAATTTGAAAATCAATATCTCTGGAGGTCAAAATGCAGAAGTTCTTCCACTTATTATTATTATTTTATTATTTTATTTTTATTATCATTACTAAGTGTTCCCCAAGGGCCCCCAACATCTGTGTTTAGTAGTCCAACACTGAGAGTAGGCATGGCATGTGAGTTTGATAGCATGTCAACAAACAAGGCACTGAGTTTTAAGGGAAAACAAATTATACAAATATAAGTATGGTCCTTACAAATTTGAAATATAATTGAGCCTTTGACCTAATGGGTGAGTTTTTTATTATTATTATTTTTAAAAAGTGATGAAGGCCAGCTGTGGCTGTTTTCTAAGAGGTTACTTATGAGGACTTGAGTACTCATATAATAAATGACAAAAACACTAGGAATTAAGGATGATCACAGACAAAAGCTAACCAAGGAAAAAATCTAAAAACTAAATCACTGGCAAATACATTCTGGTCCTAGGAGTTGAGCATAGAATTGGTCCCTTAGTTTCAGGTCTGATGGCAGTACCAATTCATCCCACAATTCTTGTTGAATTGTGCTGAGTAAGGGTGACACAGTCACTCCTATACTGACCAAAAGTAATTTCCTGTTACCTATCTTTATATCCCCAGGGTTTTCCTTCAGAATAATAAAGGACAAGTATATTTTCATAAATACAGTAAGGTGAGCACGTTCACAAACTGTATCCTGCATAAACAAGATTCTGCCATGCAGTTAATCATCAGTCTTAATCATTAGAAAGGCACACTTTCAAGGAAGCAGTGATTAGAAGATGTCATCACCTGAAAAGGAACAGGGTGTTTGTGGACAAAGTGTTGGAAACAGATTTATATCACACTCACGCAGGGTGAAAAGACATTGAGAACAAACTTTTGTAATGTAAGCTCATTGGTCTGGATGATTAAAAAAAAAAAAAAGATAAAGCATTCAGGATGAAGTTTGTTTTGAGAAGAAATCACCTTTTTTCATGGATGGATTTTATGATCAATAAATCATAAATTATCAATTCTAGTTTGGAAGGAGGCAAAGGAGACTATGCATATTTCATAATCACTATGAAAGCACTCAAATCAATACTTCAATAAAATATGATCAAGCTGTGGATAAACTGAAGGTGCCACAGTATGAGGGGAGAATGCCCTTGCAGGGGAAAAAAATAGACTGAAACATGGATCATTGACAGATATTCTTTTTAAAAAATTGTGATGTATTTCATCATTGAACGTGTGTATGTGCACATATGTAAAAGAAAAACAGAATTTTCATTCACACTCTTTTCCAAGTAAATTATGAAATTTAAGATATACACATTCCACTCAGTTTGTTTCAAAA
>NC_034600.1:66832245-66837245 GCF_900095145.1 Mus pahari | reverse complement strand
AGGCCAGAGACAGATTTAGTCTTTCTTTCAGCCATCTCCACCTTTACGTTTATGAGAGTGTGAGACTGGGTATTTCACTGAACCCAAAGCTTGTCAATTTGGTTCTGCTCATTTAGGAGTAACCTGCAGGAACTCCATCCCCATTGCTAGAATTCCAACAATTTTTTTGCAAGACTTTGGTATCCACACTCAGGACCTCATGCTTTTGATAGAAGTTCTATTCTGACAGAGCTATTCTTCCAGCCTGAATTTGCTAGGATTTTGAGCAACGTATCTAAAAGGTACTTTATATGACCTGAGCCATATCAAACCTCTTTGGTGATCTGCTGCTCCTGGGAAGCAGTCATGTTGATGCTGAGCTTAGCAGAGACACATAGCCAACACAAAGCACTAGGATTAGAGCTTCTGGACTAAAATATTCTGCCTGCCTCTCTTTCCCCAGGTAAATAGACAACAGACCTGGGTCACTTGCTTGGCCCTAGCTCTTTTTAACTCTGCATTTCTGAGTTAAATAAGTTTTTCCTCAAAGCACAATTTATGTAGATTTATATCACTAAAACATGATAAATTACCTAAATGTAACTTGAACTTTAAACATTATTTTCATTGCCATATTTGTCCTTGTTCCAATCAGATATTTTGAGCAGTATTGGAATGACTACTAGATAAATGGAAACCAATATAAAAAAACATTCCTTTTGTTTAAAATAATGACAGCTAATACACAAGTATGGCATACAATTCTATTTGAATTTAACAGAATGTATATTGCACACTAAATGAAATAAGGTATGTATACAATATTCATTTTATGTTTAACAGAGTGTATGTTTTACACTAAATTAAGTGAGTTATTTTCTTTTGGGGGTGATATATGTGTTTGTTGTGTGTGTGTGTGTGTGTGTGTGTGTGTGTGTGTGTTAAATATGGTGGCATGCATATATTCATGTATTAATCACTCAAACCTGAAGTATTCTCATTAGTTAGATATGTGGTTAGGAGTTATAATGATCCACCTGTCTGTATCACTCAGCTCTGGAGGTACAGGGAATTCTGCCATTCTAGATTTTCCACAGGTGCTGGGGATCTGAACTCAACAGTGCATAACTGAATGGCAAGCACTGCTCCCAATAAGCGCCAAGGTTAATTTTTATTACAGTTTTGAGTTCATATCTCAGATTATTGGCCTGATTATGGAAACTATGTATATATCTCAACTGTATTCAACAAAGTATTGTTACCTTCACACAATACTTCTCATTCTGTTTAAAAATGATATCAAAGCATATATGTTTCAGTAAATATATTTTCCTCATATTTCAATTGCCTCCAACTTACCTTCCTATCATAGCTTTGTTTTCTTTGCTATAGTAAAATACTGTGAAAAAATACATTCTAAAAAAGGAAGGAATCATTTGACTTACACATTTAGAGTTATTCATATTGTAAAGTCCAGCTAGAATGAAATTTAAGGAAATATGCATATCCCTCTTCAGTCAAGGATAGAGATCAATAAGTGAACACACATATGCTAATCCTCAGCTCAGTTTTTTTCACTCTTACCATGGTATACATGGTATCCATCCATAATATCTGTCTAGGAAATAGTGCCTCCCAGATTTAGCCAGCTTCCCTAACTTGACTCAATAAATTAATGATGAAAATCCACCAGAAACTTATCCAGAAACTAAACTAATGTAGACAAATTTTTATTTGACTATGTCAAGGTGATAAATGCGATCAACATGACAACTTGCTTTGTCAAGTCATTCAAGACTTTGCTTTAAGCCATAACCTTCATACTCTTATTATGTCAATTAAAAAGGAGCAAAACTTTAAAAGTCCCTTGGTCATAAAAAATTATCACACTTCGTAATCCTGATAGAGTAGAAGCACCTTAAAATATTTACATACATGAAAGAAATCTCAATGGAATCATCAAACACTGAGGGAGGGAAAGATTCGACTATGACTCCCTTTTTGCCACATGAAACTTCAAGTACTGAGAATGGGTTACATTAAACGTATTTAATGATGAAATTGATCCTTTTGGAAATAGCCAAACAACCCAGACTATTGAAAAAGCTATTGGTTGCTCTATGCAACTGATGATAGGGTTAAAACCAGCACATGTATATCATATATATATATATATATATATATATATATATATATATATATATATATATATATAGTGTAGCTGGTGCCTAACTAGACCCTTCACCCCTACTGACTAGTACTCACAGTCCTGAAAGATATTCTACATACTAATAAACAGGAAATGTAAATGCCATTCCTGTTACAAACCCTTCAATCTGTAATGCTGTCCTGCCTCCATGATATGCTAGTTCAAGAATGGCACAAATACTATGGGATATCTAGTAACTATTTGTTTGGGATTAAGTAATACTTCATGAGATGGAACCTATACTTGACACTGCTCCATTTTCCAAGAACATGAGACTAGAAAAATCCAGAGGGAAAAAACATCAAATCTTGAATCTACATATCCATTAACTGGAGCTTATAATGTAATTTCCTAGGTTTCAAAGGCTTAGCCTGTACCACCGGTAACTCCACTATTACACCTGAAGCACAAACAGCTTTTTCCACTCCATGCCTTCAACTCTGCTTGGTAGATCACCCAGAGTACTGGCATTTCCTATTCTGCTGTCTCCATTACAGTTTAGACTTCATCTTTATAGCTGATTTCAATGGCTTCTTAAGTGCCTGTGCTAGCTAGATTTATGTGAACTTGACACAAACTAAAATTATCTGAAACAGAGAGCTTCAACTGTGAAAATGATGTCCTAAGGTCCGCATCTTAATTAATGTGATAGGGCTAAGGCCATTGGGTGAGGTGGCATCCCTGGGCTCTGGAGGTCTTAGAGTATATAACAAAACAGACTAACCGAGGCCAGAGAATAAGCAACAACACCTCTTAGCTTCTGCATCAGCTTCAGTCTTCAGGTTCCTGTCTTGACTTCCTTCAATGATGAGCACTGATGTTGAAGTAAAAGCAAAATAAACTCCTCTCCAATTTTTATTTGATCACAGAATTTCATCACCAGAATAGAAATGAAACAAAACAAAACAAAAAACAAACAAACAAACAAACAAACAAACAAACAAAAATGGTGCCTTTCTATAGGGATTCCAATTTAGCCACTGTGCATAGCCTCATCTGTTCTCTATTAACACCGTAAACTTGTTTCGCTGTGCTAAAACCAAGTACCATGTGGATTATGTTACCAAGTTATCTTGTCAGTTTAAGATGTATCTCAGGCCCTGTAGCTGCATTAGCTTCTGAGTGCTGACACAAACAAAGCACATGTCTAATGCCCAGTGCAGACCACCAGATTTCTCTTTAATGATGCTAATCTCCTTTTAAAAAAAATCTTTAATTGGATATTTTCTTTGTTTACATTTAAATACTATACCCTTTCCTGGTTTCCTCCCCCTTCCCCCTGAAACTCCCTATCCCATGCCCCAACCCCCTGCTTCTATGAGGGTGTTCCCCTACCCACCCACCCACACACTTCCGCCTCTGTGCCCTCGAATTCCCCTACACTGGGACATCCATCGAGCCTTTACAGGACTAAGGGCCTCTCATTGATGCCTGACAAGGCCATCCTCTGCTACATGTGTGGGTGGAGCCATGGGTCCCTCCATGTGTACTCTTTGATTGGTGTCTTAGCCCTGGCAGCTCTGGGGGTTATAGTTGGTTGATTCTTCCTATGGGGTTGCAAATCCCTTTAGCTGCTTAAGTCCTTTCTCTAACTCCTCCATCCCATCGGGAGACCCAGTTTTTAGTCATATGGTTGGGTGAGATCATCCACCTCTGTATTTGCCAGTCTCTGGCAAAGCCTCTCAGGAGACAGCTATATCAGGCTTCTCTCAGCAAACACATAGCATACACAATAGTGTCTGGGTTTGGCAACTGTGTATGGGATGGATCCCCAGTTGGGGCAGTCTTCAGTCTCTGCTATACACTTTGTCATTGTATTTGCTCCCTTGAGTATTTTGTTCCCCTTTCTAAGAAGGACTGAGGCACCCACACTTTGGTCTTCCTTCTTTAGCTTCAAGTGGTCTGTGAATTGTATCTTGGGTATTGCGAGCTTTTGGGCTAATGTCCACTTATCAGTGAGTGCATACCATGTGCATACACTCAGGATGATATTTTCTAGTTACATCCATTTGCATAAGAATTTTATGAAGTTGTTTTTAATAGTTGTTTTTATGAGCTGTCCATTGTGTAAATATACATTATCTGTATCCATTTCTCTGTTGAAGGACAGCTGGCTTCTTTCCAGCTTCTGGCTAGTATAAATAAGACTGATGTGAACATATTGGGATGGATCTCCAGTTGGGGCAGTCTCTGGACGGCCTTTCCTTCAGTCTCTGCTCTACACTTTGTCATTATTACATGTTGGAGCATCTTCTGGGTATATGCCCAGGAGTTGTATAGCTGGGTCCTTATGTAATACTATGTCCAATTTTCTGAGGAACAGCCAGACTAATTTCCATATGCTAATCTCCTTAATAGCAACAAATATTCTATTGGCTTCACTCTCCTTCCCCAAACATTAAGCTTGTTTTCACACCTTTCCATCCTCAAAACCCATAAGTCGTTTAATCTTCACATTCATATTCACTCATTTTTTTTTAGAATGAGGCAGAGCAAAGCCAGATTCCTAGTCAAACTACCACAGATTACCTCTTGCCCAATTCCAGACACAGCTCCTTCCCCTTTCTGAAAGCTCCTAAACCACATTGTGACTGTTCGGAATTCAAGCTTTGCCTAGAAGAACAATTTAAACCCTGCTCAAGGCATACAATGGCTGCTCTAGGCTAAATTTCCAAAATTTTCACAATTCTTCCCACTAAAAACTTTTACATATTAAACTTTTTATATTTTGGGTTACCATAACCAAAAAATTCTACTTTGTACTAATTTCTTTTCCTTTTTTTTTTCTTTTTTCTTTTCTTTTTCTTTTTTT
>NC_034600.1:66828512-66831935 GCF_900095145.1 Mus pahari | reverse complement strand
CCCCCTTGATCACTAATTGAGAAAATGCCTTACAGCTGGATCTCATGTGGGCATTTCCCCATCTAAAGCTCCTTTTTCTGTGATAACTCCAGCTGTGTCAAGTTGACACAAAACTAGCCAGTTCACAGGGTTTCTCTGTATAGCCCTGGCTGTCCTGGAACTCACTACTTTGTAGACCAGACTGGCCTTGAACTCAGAAATCGGTCTGCCTCTGCCTCCCAAGTGCTGGGATTAAAGGTGTGCACCACCACTCCTGGTACTAATTTCTTTTCTTAATTATGCTCCTATAACATAGTTACTTTTTCATAGACTTTCATGTTTCTGATGCAATGCCACGACAGAAAATACCTTAAGAAAAGAGCTTATTTGGCTCGCAATTATAGGCTATATCCATTTGTGCAAGCTAGTCAAGACAGAATCCCTGAAACATCTGGTCAAAAAATATTCACAGTCAAGAGCACCACCACCACCCCATCTTCTCTTCTTACTTATTGATCTTTCTAATTTCTACATTTTAAACTTTCCTATTTATAGATTCCCTTATTACTTTCTTATTCTACTAAACCTTTTATTTATATTCATCTTAATTCAAATTCTTTGAATATGGGAAGAATGAAGCCGCATTCTGGTCAAAATACAACCCACAGCACTGCTTGCCTGATTCCAGACACAGTTCCTTGTCCCCAGTGAAAACATTTAAGTAAGGTCTTAACTGTCCTCACTTCTTCAGCATTATTCTCCATAAAGCTTTGAGTAGAATAGCAAGTTAAAACTCTGCTTCTAGCATTCAATGACTTTGCTATGTCACTTACATCTTATCTTTCCGAGTTAGTACTCTTTTAAAAAGACATCAACTTGCACCTATAACGTGAATTACATATTTATATTTTCTAAGTAATCACAAATTTAATCATTTCAACCACATTAGTGTAATCAATTGCCTCTACACTTCATTTAAAATGTAATCTCAACATTATGAAGAAATTTAAAATGTCATTTGGCAAAGTAAGAAGCCTTTATGTTGTGTTGAAGGTGTACAGCATACACATAGAAATACACTGTGTGATTTCACAATTAAATTATTGCTTTTTGATGAGAAAAATAGCTATCACTGTCTCTGCTTTTTTTTTTTTAATTTGCCAACTGTCCAAAAATTAGTCTATGTACCTTTTTCAATTTGATGATTCCTTCTTGTGTATCCTCATCTGTGACAATGTCAAACAAATTTCCCCCATCTCCTGGAACAATGTTGTATTCAATTTCTGCATTTTTTCCAAAATCGGGATCTACTGCTCTTATTCTTCCAATAGCTGAGCCAACAGGGGAAGACTCGGGAACTTTCAGATGGAAGATGCCTGACAAAAGACACATAATTTGTAAAGGCAGAGAAATCAGTGAAGTATATATTTAAAAACCACCCTGCTTTAAAATATACATATAAAAAGTAAGTCAAACATAGAACTTTGTAATATAAAGTGAAAGGCAATTTATTGACAGTTTATTGACTGTGATAATATGGAATTGCCTCACAATTCACTTCAGAATGTCCTGATGTAGAACTTTAACTGAGCGAAAGGAGTAATACAGCATAATCAATCATAATTACTTTAAGAAAAATTCATATGCCAATTCTATTTAAGTGTATTAAATATTAAATATGATCTTACAAGCAATCCTAATCAATATCATAGAGAAATCAATGCCAATAAAATAATATAGGATGCAAAACTTATAAAAAAACATAAATATATGACTACATAGATAAATTTCTCACTGGAGTATCCATTAAAACACTTACATTTTGATACTTTCAATGAGTTAAGTTTATCTTTTCAAGAATAATAAATTTGAGCAAAAATGTTTTTAACTATATATAGTCTCAATATTCTAATTCATGGTCATGTTAAATACACAACACAATATGAGATGAAGGGATTTTAATATGTACTAACTTGACACCCTAAAAATTCTTTCATATATCATTGAAATCAATATATCAATGTAATACCCTATTTCTTTTAGTATTACCAACAAAAAGGAAAATTATCATTTCTACCACCAGGTGGAGCACTAACATTATTGCAAAACTGATAATGAAGTAAAGTAATGTAAAACCTACAAAATGTTGACTATAAAAATTATATTTTAAATATAATTTTGGCAAATTAAAACCTTTGGATTTTCCAATAATAATATGTCACCTATATGTCATATACAATAGTAGCATGTCACATAAGGTATATTTTATTGAAATTCTGTGCATTGCCTCTAAACCCATATTAGTATTTTAGTCTTTGATATGTTCAAGTGACAATAACAAAAGGACAAGAATGGAAAGATAAAATGAAACAGAGAAGTCAAATCCTAATTTTGTTACTGGCATTCCAGTTTCAAAATACATTAATAGAGGTTGAACAGAACTTATCCATGAATGAAAACCTTACTATCACAGATTTCATTTGGAGTTTCTATTTGCATCAGTGAACTCAACGCTAGGGACATAATCAGCATGCTTATTGTATGATGGCCTTCATTTTGTAAATTATACATTAGGAAGTATGAATGAACAGTGTGAAGTTTCACTTCCCTTTGCTTTCTAGTTCCTTATTTTTTTTTTTTTTAAGAAATACAAATTCCTTGAACTTCAAAACGTGCTAATTTCTAGCCCAGAATATCTACATTTTGCCTTTTTAAAATATTTTTGCACACTAGACACTTCTACAATAGAATATATACTTGGTTTTATATGTTTAGACATCCTCCCAATGTAAAATATGTCACTATGTCATACATTATTATTTGTCTCTCAAATTACACAAAACTTTTTAAAGATTTATTTATTATTAAGAGTTATTCATTTTTATACATTGGAATATTTAGTCACTGTCTTCAGACAGGCCAGAAGAGGGCACTGGATCCCATTACAGATGGTTGTGAGCTACCATGTGGTTGGGAACTGAACTCAGGACCTCTGGAAGAGCAGCCATAACTGCTCTTAACCACTGAGCCACCTCTCCAGCCCCACATGGAACAATTAAGGGAGTTGTGAATTAAGGCAAGTAGGTAAAATGAAACAACTAAAGGATGGTTGACAAGTTGGGCTGTCTTCCATGTGTCCCTGCAGTATAAAAGCAGATATTCAATACAGCCAATGTTCTATAGCCAAAGTGGGAAAAGGAGGGCTACCAGGTCAATTACTTTCTGAAAGAAAATGAGGACATGACTGTAAGTAGGTATGATTGAAGACAACATTTCATCTTAGACATCTGGAAGGGTCTAAAGTGAGCCCAGCCATGAGAGGGGAGTTGGGTAGCTAGAAAAAAAGAGAAAAGGGTTGTAATAAAATAGCCAAAATGGGACAGAAGAAATGGGAAGGGAAGGGAAAGAAAGGGAAGGGAAGGGAAGGGAAGGGAAGGGAAGGGA
>NC_034600.1:66822683-66828459 GCF_900095145.1 Mus pahari | reverse complement strand
AGGGAGGGGGAGGGGGAGGGGGAGGGGGAGGGGGAGGGAAGGGAAAGAAGCCATTTCCGTGAGTTGGAGGGGTTTAGTGTAGGGGATGGGATAAGAAATGCTTAGAGTTCCACAGATTTAACTGATGCTGGAAGAGCTGGCCAGAAACAGGCTGCTATGTTAAACAGGCATCTCAGTCATTTGTCCCAAGGTTCCTCTGAGACCCTATGGGGGAAAAAAATCTTTCTTAACTCACATGTTACAACAAAGTTCTACTCAGCAATACTTGAGCTATCGGCAAATACAAGTTACTTGAACTTTCCATCAGTGTGTCAAGAAGTATAAAACCATAGGTATTTACGGTATACTAAACTTCTCAGAGACAAAACACGGGGCAAAATATAAAGCCCAGAGTAGGGGCGAAATTTTCTTCCTTTTATTTTTAATATCAAATAAGAATGTTAATTAGTTATGATTGAAATCATGTCCCTGTCTGAGTAATTGCAATTGAGATGAATAATCTGATGACACACCAAACACTTTGGACTGAAGGATGAACAGATGTACAGTGACTGCCTGGCCTATCAGGAATATTGGCAACATTCTTGAGAATTTCCCGATAAGACAAAGAAATGGAGGTCTGTGCTGAACAACCCACTATAAATCCTCTGCTGTTCAGACATAGAGAATTTATTGCTAAATGTGCCGAGTGAATGGCTGACAGTCAATCTGAGAGCCACGAGGAGCCATGGCATGTACTGGATTTCATTAGAGACAGTGCGTAACAGTGAGGGCGCAGTGGGAGTGTGTCTGCTGGAGGGCAGGGCAAAGTCCTGATGAGACTTTGAAAATAGGGGACTATAATTCAAAGGCCTTGGAGTATTCCTGCATGTACTTTCCCATCCACACAGGGAGAGTAGTTTCGACTTAGAAAAGCTAAAATCATTTTTTTGAAGTAACTATTCAGCTACATGACAGTCTGAAGTCATATGTAAGGCATTATAGTTAACGAAGGTGAATTGTCATAATTGAGACATTTCAATGTGTGTGGGATGTGGACATTTAAAATTTTGAAAGGTAATCTAAAGACCATCAGGAAATTCAGACTATTGACAAAATGGCTTCCTTTATAAGGCAATATGCTGAGATATGAATTTCCTGGTTTATAGAGTACCATTTTATGAAGCCAATAGCGGCAAACATGAAGACAGCTAGTCTTTGTAGCACTCCATCAATATAAGCTATGTTGTCAAAGCAGCTCTTTTTGAAGATTGTTCACATTGGGATGTCTAAAATTCAATTATTATCTTGTGGCAGTGGAAAACTTGTGATGAATTGGAATAGTTTCACTTTTCATCAGTGATTGACTTCATACTATGCCCTCAGTGGCATGCTTCAGAATTAAGAAATAATTGATGTAAAGCAGTGGCTTGTGTGTTCCATGTTCCTTCACTGAGCTTTTAGTGTTTATAAAACACAAAAGCACAGGACAGTGGCTTTTCTGATCTTTCCGTATCAGTTATACACTTTTATTGAGTTAGGGTGCATCTACGTTCATTAAGACAAGTACATTACAAAAAAAAAAAAAAATACTGCATCTGATGTTAAAGTCTATTGAACATGAGAGAAGTCAGTGAGCGTGTGCATTTGTCATGTCAAGTTGTTTAGGCTTCATCCGTTTATTTCCAATGACTTGGCATTTTATCCTTGCTAGAATCTCAACCGCAGTAAAGCTGAGGTCATTTCGATTAATTTAAAACTCTGAAGCAATGTGCCACTGTGCCAAAGCTAGATCAGTATGACACACAGCATAATTACACGGCCATCATTCCAAGTCACCTTATTTTGACGTGTAGGAAGCAACTGAATGGTCCTACCTGTACCACACAGGCTAAGAAATGAAAGCAGGGACAGGAGGTTTTTTTCCAAGTCAATCAAATATATATGTACATTTTTATCAGGTATACACATTATGATGAACAAAATCACCAATTCCCTGAGAAACAGAGAAAATGGCAGGAAGAAGATTATGTGGAATTTCAGTGATTGATTCTGTAATTTCTTACAGACAATGCTCTGTTATTTTCCACTGTAATAAACATAGCTGCTAGCTATAGTTAATTCACATTCTTTCAGTGACTACACCATCTGAAAAATTATAGTTTGGTTATATTTGTATTATTACAACTGATTTTGTTTGTGGGGAGGAAACGTAAGACTATGGCTGCCCAAAACTATAGCTTTCTTTCATTATCTTCTTCAAGGAAACTATCAGGTATAACTGAAGGAAATGATACATATTGAAGTATATTCCTACATAATTAAATCAAATTATAATACTATTAATTGCATAGGTACTTGATTTATAAAACTTTTTGAAAAACTGAATAAATAAATTATAAAATATCATTATAACCTTTGGAAAAATGATTAGTTTAATAATTAAGATACTCTTTCCAAATCATAGCATGTTTATAAAAAATAGCATTTCAAAGTTCAACTGTACTTAGAATTCAGCCCCCCTTGTATCAAAGAGTTGAAGCCCTCCAGTACAATATAGATCATAGGAAAGTGCTAAGAGAGAGAATTATTTGTTTTGGACTAAAGGAAATTCTTGTCTAGCACAGAAAAGGCATTGTTTTGGTCTCCAGTGATTAAAATTAAACTAAATTGAAGCAAATCAAAGTAAAATAAAATGTAAATATTCTAATGTTGTCAAAGAAAACTTAAAATATTTCATTTAAGATTGATAAAAAAACATTTATTATGTTATTATATATCAAAAACATAGTAATTATTCATAGCTAATGAACATTTCATTAAGTGATTGAATTTAGACATTGTCCCAGAGACATACTAATTCTATATAAATATAAAATTTCTTTGGTTCAGTGCTTTTTTTGTTATTATTTAGGCAAGATGTCTGCAAGCTCTAGGAAACACCTATGGTTATGTGGAATTAAGAAATTGTTGGGAGACTTATGAAAAGTCAGGTTTACCTAACATAAAATATAATATATTTATGAAGAATTATCTGATTTCTTTTATTGCTATACATAAATACATATTGGTTACACTTATGACCTCACAGCATGCATCGTTAAGCAGTTTCATTCCATGGAACTAAAGTAACATGAATGATCTAAGGAAGGTTGACATTGCAATTCAAGTTTTACATTATGTAGACTGACAATGTGAGCTGAGTCATTGTAGCATTGGTCCTATGTGATCAGCTAGTGGAACACATTCAACAATAAACCAGATGACAAGGTGATATGATCACAAATTTCCTGCTCCAGTTTTATGACCTGTCAAGCCTGATATTAGAAGGCCTCCTGTATATTAGTATCTCCACAGAATTATTTATGTTCCTTTGATTCCCAACTAAACTACAGGGCTTTCATTTCAATATCATATTATCCAGAAACCTACAAATTTTGCCATGACCTGGTAATTTGCCATACCATGGTAATTTGACCAAAGCTAACCTTTATAATTATGAGTCTCTGGAAAGGAAGAAATGGTTGATAGCAGAGAAAACTGTAGAGAGGTACCCTCATATTCACTATATCAAATGAATGATAATATTAAATATACTATCAATATGGTTTGGAAATACATAGATTTACAAAGATAACTAGTTATTTAATTCTAAAAGACTTCTATTCTAAACTATTAGAATAGATTATTCTATTCTAAACTGTTATTTCAACATATTCTCCCTCATTAATTTTATGACTTGATGAGCTAGTGAGCTTGAGCAGAGTTCAAAGGAATACACATAACACCCTAGTTTTAACTTCCCAACACTTCAAATTCTAACATGTTCATGATCATATTTACATCAGCAGGCATATAGTGAATCATATCTTCCTTTAGTTCTCTGTCACCCTTTCAGGGTTTTCTCAGGGATTCTAAGCTTTGTTTTAGTTTGGATAAAATCAATGCTGAAGTCCATCATCATTCCTAACACAACTGACTATTACTTAATTGTTATCATCTCTAATACCCACTCTACTTTTATTAATTACAAAAGTCCTTTACATCTTATTAATTAGTACAGAATCTGTATTAGAATTAAACCTTTCCTTCACATCCACAAGCCAACCAGGACCAGCAGCAGGTGGGAAATTAAACTGGGAAAAATTGGCAATCTTTTTTCTGTCAAACATTTTGTTACCATTCTTTCGCCAGGAGTGTTTCAACTCTCATGTGTGACAGCAAAAGCACAGGACTGATTGTACCCCTTGCATTCTCTACAGCCTTGTCCCTATTGGCATGGGTGTCTCCTGACAGTGTCCCCTCCTCCAGCCTTAACACCATCGCTTTTCCTCCATGCTAACAGTACAATGCTCTCAGCATCTAAACACCTTGGTGGTGCATTCTCACACACGTCTCGTTTCAGGAAGATCTCTCTGGTATATTGTAACATGACTCCAGCTTAATTTACCTTCTGTAGACATATTCTTTAATTTCCTGTTGTCATCTAATTAATTCTCCTATTAAAGTATGTTCCTTCTCCTCTCTTTCCTTTCCCAGGACATTTTAACTTTTCTATCCACTAGGCATATAATGTTTCAGGAAACCCCCATCATTGTCTAGAAACAAATATATTGGATATTATTATTAGCTCTGGGTCAGCAGAAAGCTCTGCTCACCAACCTAGTGAGATAAAGGCAATTACCCACTTCCTTTCTAAGTTGAAAATGCTGCTTCATTCTCTCCAAAGAATTACTCTGGACAAAACTTTTCCTCCACCCAATACTGTATAAAATAGTATTTTATTAACCATACAATACTAGGTTTGACTGATGGCTCCAAGTTATAAACACAAGCTGGCATTTTTATTATAATTTCTGAAATTTCATCTGTCCATGAAATACATGTCTCACTACAAATCATTGAGCTAGACAATTTGATTTCCCATAATATTTTTATTGTTTTGTGCTCTTTTATTAAAAAACCAGTTGAGAAGATCATCATTTCTGTTTCTAATCATTAAATAACAGAAATTTAGAAACACTGTAATATATGTTAGCAGACCTATCTTAAAATTCTTCTCCACTGAGGTTGTGACAGGAAGACTCAAGATACTCATATGTGATCATGTTGGGAATCATAAACTATTTCCTGTCTCCAGGACGGGAAATAATAAGGTTCCAGTTCTTATACATTTCTCTTTCTCTTTTCAATAGAATTTCTTTTATATTCTTACCGTTACATATCCAGACACACCTTGCTGTTTAAACATACTGCTGTATTTTTTTTTTAATGAATGCAAGTTGTCCATTATCTGCTAGTGAGAATCATTACTTACACTTTCCTTTGTATCATAGTGGAAGCACATGTCTGGAACATCTCTGATAATCTTTAGCCATGCTTTCTCTAGTCATAAACATCCCTCCCTTGTTAATTTCTCTAAAATTAAATAAATGTTGAGTATGGAATTTTTTCACTTTAGATGAGTGTCTTAGTCGGGGTTTCTATTCCTGCACAAACATTATGTTTTATAAATTATTTTGTTAGATATTTTCTTCATTTACATTTCAAATGCTATCCCGAATGTCCCCTATACCCTCCACCCAACCTGCTCCCCTACCAACACACTCCCACTACTTGGCCCTGGCATTGCCTTCTATGGTGCATATAAAGTTTGCAAGACCAAGGGGCCTCTCTTCCCAATGATGGCTGAATATGCCATCTTCTGCTACATATGCAGCAAGAGACACGAGCTCTGGGGGTACTGGTTAATTCAGTTGTTCCACATATAGGGTTGCAGACCCCTTCAGCTCCTTGG
>NC_034600.1:66814336-66821222 GCF_900095145.1 Mus pahari | reverse complement strand
TTTTGTAGTAGGATCTGATGATGTTTTGGATTTCCTCAAGATCTGTTGTTATGTCTCCCTTTTCATTTCTGATTTTGTTAATTAGAATACTGTCCTTGTGCCCTCTAGTTAATCTGGCTAAGGGTTTATCTATCTTGTTGATATTCTCAAAGAACCAGATCCTGGTTTGGTTGATTCTTTGAATAGTTCTTTTTGTTTCCACTTGGCTAATTTCAGCCCTGAGTTTGATTATTTCCTGCCTTCTACTCCTCTTAGGTGAATTTGCTTCCTTTAGTTCTAGGGTTTCTACATGTGAGTACAGGTTGCTAGTATATGCTCTCTGTTTCTTTTTGGAGGCACCCAGGGCTATGAGTTTTCCTCTTAGGACTGCCTTCATTGTGTCCCATAAGTTTGGGTATGTTGTGGCTTCATTTACATTAAACTCTAAAAAGTCTTTAATTTCTTTCTTATTTCATCCTTGACCAAGGAATAATCATTGAGAAGAGTGTTGTTGAGGTTCCACAGGAGTGTTGTCTTTCTATTATTTATGCTGTTATTGAAGATCAGCCTTAGTCTGTGGTGACCTGATAGGACTATGCAAACATCATGACCAAGAAGGAAGTTGGGAGGAAAGGGTTTATTCATCTCACACTTTCAAACTGCTGTTCATCACCAAAGGAAGTCAGGACTGGACCTCAAGCAGGGCAGGATGCAGGAGCTGATGCAGAGGCCATGGAGGGATATTACTTACTGGCTTGCTTCCCCTGGCTTGCTCAGCCTGCTCTCTTAAGTCCCAAGACTACCAGCCCAGAGATGGTCCCACCCACAAGGGGCCTCTTACCTTTGATCACTAACTGAGAAAATGCCCCACAGCTGGATCTCATGGAAGCATTTTCCCAACTGAAGCTCCTTATACTGTGATAACTCCAGACAGAAAACTAGTCAGTTCAGATGAGTATATGGGATTTCTGTTGGTTTTGTTGTTATTGAAGACCAGCCTCAGTCCATGGTATTCTGATAGATTATTTCAATCTTCTTTTATCTGTTAAGGCTTGTTTTGTGTCTGCTTATACGATCAACACTGGAGAATGTACATGAGATGCTTAGAAGAAGGTATATTCTTTTCTTTTAGGATAAAATGTTCTATAGATATCTGTTAAATCCATTCGATTCATAGCTTCTATTAGTTTCACTGTGTCTCTGTCATCAGTGATAGTGGAGTGTTAAATTCTTCCACTATTATTGTGTGAGGTTCAGTGTATGTTTTGAGCTTTAGAAATGTTTCTTTTACAAATGTGAGTGCCCTTGGATTTGGGGCCTAGATGTTCAGGATTGAGAGTTCATCTTGCTGAATTTTTCCTTTGATGAATAAGATGTGTCCTTCCTCATCTCATTTGATAATTTTGTTTGAAATTCTATTTTATAGGATACTCCAGCTTGTTTCTTGGGACCATTTGCTTGGAAATTTTTTCCCAGCCTTTTGCTCTAAGGTAGTATTTATTTTCTTTGTAACTGAGGTGTGTTTTCCATATGCAGCAAATTGCTGGGTTCTGTTTTCTTATCCTGTCTATACTCCTGTTTCTTTTTATTATATAATTTAGACCATTGATGTTGAGGGATATTAAAGACCAGTGATTGTTGGTTCTTATTACTTTTATTGTTCAATGTGATGTTACACTTGATTCTCTTCTTTGGTATTTGTTGTGAGATGATTAATTTCTTGCTTTTTCTTAGGTGTAGCTTCCCTCCTTGTGTTGGAATTTTCCATGTATTATCTTCTGTAGGGCTGGATTTGGAAAGATAATCTTTAAATTGTTCTTGCTGGATATAGTACCCTGGGCTGCAATTTGAGTTTTCGTAGGGTCTAGGTAACATTTCAAGAGTCTCTGTTGTGAAGTCTAGTGTAATTCTGATAGGTACATTTTATATGTTACTTGGTCTTTTTTCTCAACTGTTTTTAATATTCTTCCTTTGTTCAGCATATTTAGTGTTTTGATTATTATGTGACAGGAGGATTTTCTTTTCTGGTCTAATCTATTTGGTGTTCTGTTGGTTTCTTGTATGTTCATGGGCATCTTTTTCTTTAGGTTAGGGAAGTCTTCTATAATTTTGTTGAAGATATTTACTTCTCCTTTGAGTTGGGAATGTTGCTCTCTTCTGTGCCTATTATCCCTAGGTTTGGTCTTTTCATTGTGTCCTAGATTTCCTGAATGTTTTGGGTTAGGAGCTTTTTGCATTTTGTATTTTCTTTAACTGTTGTATTAATATCTTCTGTGTTATCTTTGATGTTTGAGATTCTCTGTTCTATCTCTTGTACTCTGTTGGTGATGCTTACATCTATAACTCCTGATCGTTTTCCTAGGTTTTCCATCTCCAGCGTTGCTTCCATTTGTGATTTCTTTATTGTTTCTATTTCCATTTTTAGTTCTGGGACCCTTTGGTTCAATTCATTCACTTGATTTATTGTGTTTTCTTGTATTTCTTTGAGGGATTTATGTGTTTTCTCTTAAAGGGTTTCTACCTATTTACTTGTTTTCTCTTGTGTTTCTTTAAGGGAGTTATTTATGTCTTTCTTGAAGTCCTCTAGCATCTTAATGAGATGGGATTGTAGGACAGAATCTTATTTTTCAGGCATCTTAGGGTATCTAGGGTTTGCTGTGGTGGGAAAACTTGGTTGTGTTGGTGCCAAGTGGCATTGATTTCTGTTGCCTCTGCTCTTCTGTTTGCCTCTTGTCACCTGATTATCTCTGGTGTTATCTGGCCTTGCTGTCTCTGACTAGAGCCTGTACCTCCTTGTAGAAAGGTGTAACTCTATGAGCTGGGTTAGATCAGGCCTTATGGGAGGTGATGGGTGCTATCTCTGGTTGATGGGAGTTCCTTTGTCCCTAATGCATATCCCTTTGTGACCCTGGTTACAGAGAGGGAAGGGGGCAGGAAAGGGGAGTACAGAATCAGGTATTGAAAGAGATAAGAGAGAAACCAGAGAGCCAGGAGAATTAATATAAATATGAGCAGTGGGGGATCAGGAACTGAGGGAACCACTAGAAAGTCCCAGATGCCACGGATTTGTTCCCAGGGATGAAATTGGCTGAAATGCCCAAAATCAGGAAGGTAAAACCTGAGGAGATCATCTCCAGTATAGAATATGGCTCCCAGTTGAGGGATGGGGTCACCTACCCATCTCAAAATTTTTATCCCAGAATTGTTCCTGTCTAAAGGAAAAGCAAAGACAAAATGGAGAAAAGACTGAAGGAAAGGCCATCCAGAGACCACTCCACCTTGTGATTCATCCCATCTGCAGACACCCAACCCAGACTATTGCTGTTGCCAAGATGTGCTTACAAATAAGAGCCTGGTATGATTACCAGGCTATAAGAGCCTATGGGAGGTTCTGCCAGCACCTGACTAAGACAGATGCAGATACTTACAGAAAACAGTTGAACTGAGCCTGGGGATCCTATAGGTAAAGTTAGGGGACAGACTGAAGGAGCTGAAGGGGATGGCAACCCCATAGGAAGAACAACAGTATCAACTAACTGGATCCCTCAGAGCTCCTAGGGAATATAAAACCAACCAAAGAGTATACAAGTGCTACTCCATGGTTCTGGTTACATATGTAGCAGAGGACTGCCTTATCTGGTATCAGTGGGAGGGGAGGTGCTCCGTCCAGTAGAGGTTTGATGCCCCAGAGAAGGGGATGCTAGAGTTTTGAGGCAGGAGTGGGTGGTGTGGTGGGGTAGTACCCTCTTGGATACAAAGGGTAGGGGAATGAGGTGGGTAGTTCATGGAGGGGAGATGAGGAAGGGGCTCAATATTTGAAATGAAAACAAATAAAATAATTAATTTAGAATAAATAATTTACTAAATGATCTATGATGTATTTGTACCATGTGGAATGATTAGAAAAAAGTCAACATCACAGTAATAAGTAAAAAGTTATTTTAGTCTAACTGTTTTCAGCCTACAGGAATCATTGAAATAAACCATGAACAACTTGACTATCATATCATTGACTCAGATTGCATTTAAAATTGTCCTCTTCTTATGTAATTTAGTGCATTCCCTTATTTTTCTAACTTTATTCTTAATATTTTTATACTTTAACTCTACCCTATATACATCTTTGAGATTTATATTTATAAATCATTATCCTTTTTAAATAACATCCCTGGATATCCAACACTATCTCAATCTAGACACATTTAAACATAGCTCAAAAACTCTCTACAGGCTCCCCCCCCCCCCACGCCTTTCCCAAATTCCTCTCCTGATACCTGACTGTTTCAATGAGTACTAGTAATATTGTTCCAGTTGAAATATCTGTAGTCCTTTTTCCAGAAGAGCTCAAATCATTCTACTACTTTCCAGCGAGTCCTAGAGACATTCCTACTGGGGATTAAACAGTGCCAACTTCTATGTGTTACTGATACAGTCTGCTAACTTGATTTCCTTATTAGTTTTCTCTTCTTCAGTGAACATGTGTTTCCCACAATTCAATGAAAATAGAGGACAGCTCACTTATGTCACTCACAGGGATATTTTTCTTTCTTTTTTTTTATTCTACCACAGAGACAGCTTGGAAAGGAATATAGGAACCTCTTACACAAACTATGTGTATCAACATGAAGGAAAATACTTTTAAAAATACTAGCTACTAATGAAATAGATTATATGCTTATAGCAATCAATTGCGTAGCTCTGTCCATTTTTTTTGTGTGTGATATTTAAGCATTGTATTATTGCTAGTTAATTTTACCCTCATATTAGTCCTCATATTAGGACTGTGAGACAGACATTGCTATAATAATTCACTGTTATTCAGGTCCTAGTAAATGTTTAACAACCATACTGGAGAAGGGAGGGGGAGCAGGCATAGGCAGTAATTTTAACTGTCCATTCATTTCTGTCATGAAAGGATTCCAGCCATGGACTTTTAAAAGCTGACTTTGTGATGTATTTGAACATAGAGCTAGGAGATGTGCACAATTGGTTTTGATGACTGGGTTGGGCCAAGTGCCAGTCTATACAAATTAAGAAATCCAGGTGTGGTGAGAGGCATGAGGGAAGGAAGCAGAGAAGGGGCATGCTTGATCTACTTCTGAATTAAGTATTATTTTACCCACAGCACTTGATCCCACATTTTGTAAATTAATCAAATACTTGACAGAGGTATAAACTCTCATAAAACATGAGTGACTCAATAAAAATGAGTTTAGCACCACTGCAGTGTAAAAGATCCAATGTAATGTCTTGTTTGCTCTATGCTCTCTCTTTTACAACCTTGAACAAGTTCAAGTAAACTATCTTTGGTAAAATTTTAGAAAACACTACATGATTCTGAAAAGAATAGGGCTCTACTGAAAATTGATTTGATTTTCTGTATCCAAGAAAAGAGAGAAATGTGTTGAATTTCCTTTTTTTTTTTCTATTTCTCTTTCCTTCTTAGTTGTGTCCCAGCATTACATACAAATAATTAACAATTTTAAATTTATTTTCAAGGTAAATGAAAGAACCATTAAAATCATATCAATATCTTTTAAGAATAGTCATTTTACTATGACACTTATAACAAAAAAAGCATTGGAAATATCAAATAAACTAATTCCAAAGATCTATGGACAATAGCTCACTTACATCACTTAATGACTACCAACAGGATTGTGGTTCTACAAACAATGCATATTTAATATATGTGATTTGTAACATCTATTCCTGTTACAAAGCATTAAACATGATGGAGAACTTGGCGAGGGCTCATAGCATCTCCAATGCATCAATAACTTTCCATTGTTGATCAATTATACAGATTGTATTTAATATTACCCTAAAGTCTCCATTAAATATGTAATCATTTCATTTATTTGCTTTATCCATGTTATCTCCTTCCCAGCTAAAAACCAGGTCATGCTGATGAGTCTCAGGAATATGCAATAATATTATAGCAAACATATTAATAGAAGCACAGTTTTCTTATAAAATGTCAACAAATTGAACATAATTAAACAACAATTTGCTAAGAAAACAAAGACTAAATTTTGAGGTATATTTATTTTATCAAAGATCTAAACTCTCACAAATTGCCTTTTATGACATTATGGGGATAATTAAAAAAAGACAGAAAATTTAATATTTTCTTTCCATATTATATTTTAGTTACATTTTACCCCAGACGAGCTACTTAATAACCCATATTTACTGATCTGCAAATGTGAATGCTCACTTTTAAATTTCTACCCTTACCTACAATTTTTTGGAACATTCCACTAGTCTTCTCAGTTTTTTAGTTCATTCCTTAAATAGTTTTCTTCTGCTATTGATATAATATGGACTTTCCCCCATCTTTAATTTAGTGATTACTTAGATATATTTTCATGTTTTTCTTTTGGTCTTTGCACTGCTAGGTTGCCCATCATTCTATACATGGAATTGTTTGCATATCACTTTAAGTTTCTTACGTATCTCAATACTTGTGAGCTTATTTGTTCCTTATGACTATGTCTTAGAATAATTATCCACAACTGGTACTGAATCTTTGAATTCACAACCTACTAGTCTTTGCTCTAGGTACCAGTAGATGCTCTTGTGCATTTATGTCATGAACCTAACATTTTATTGCAACTTTCCACATTTCATATTAATTTAACAATCACCCTCATTATATAGTAACAGCTTGAGAGGACAGATTAAAATCTTATTTTTTTTATATTTTCCAAAACAGAAATCACATCTGTTTTCTTCATTTTACTAAATGAAACTTATGATAGAATCTCCCCATTTACTTTATTTCTTTGGCCAATTATAAATCCAAATTAAATATAGAATTATAGAACACATTAAGTAAATGATGAAGTAAGAATGAATTTATTCTTGTATTGAAAGATTGTCACTATTGTTACAAAATTATACA
>NC_034600.1:66781420-66813911 GCF_900095145.1 Mus pahari | reverse complement strand
TCCTTCTCCTTCTCCTCCTCCTCCTCCTCCTCCTCCTCCTCCTCCTCCTTCTTCTTGAAAAAAGGAAATGCTTAATAGTCTACATTTTGAGGAAATGCTTCTTAGACTCTGCTATGCCTTGAAAACTTGATGTTTTTAACATCTCTTCCTGAACACATTGCATTAGCAGAAAAAATATCACTTTATTACTATGATAGATTCTTCTGTAGTTTTCTTGTAACATTATGTGGATCCAAAAGATTCCAATGCCTTTTGCTACGCAACTAACATTTCTCTTGTCTCTGTTTTTACTCATATAAGGCAGACAATTGTACAGAGATTCTCTGACATTGTCTTCTGCTTCAAAATGCACAATATTATAAAGGTCATTGTTCTAATGTATTGATGTGTGTTCACCTTCCAGTGAAAGCATACCCATCAATAAATGAATGAATATCTATATTTCATTATGTGGCATTTTGTAAGCACTTTTTTCTGTGGCCATATGTGCAAATATACAGCAAGCTGGCCCCTAAATATGCTATGCTTGGCATGCATTGAAGATTTTTAAAATACCCATCTATGTCCTTGGAATATATTTTCTTCTTCAATACTTTAAATTCTTCTGTTTCACAGCAAAAAAATTTCCTCTCAATTTCTGATTTCTCTACAAATATTTTTTCTAGTATACTTTGAAATATAATTACTGTTTATTATTGGTAACAATGATGAATTCAAGTGTAGTTTTATTTTTCAAATTAAATTATACTTCATAGATGCATCTATTTATTTGATTTATAGTGTAATTTTGTTTGAGAAGTGCAGTGAGATAGAGTTTAATTCATATTTTTTCAGCAAGGTATACACATATATATGTTTATATGAATATGTACACACACATACATAGACATGTGTATAAAATATGAAGTTTTGAGGAATATAATATAGCTACTAATGTGATTGCCATACACTGGAAAGACAATATGTGAACATGTTTAAATGAAACTCCATAAACAGTAACAATCAGAGCATATCATTTTTACTATAAAAAACTAATATATAGCATACATCTCCAATTCTCTTCTGTAACAAATTATATTGCTTCTTCTATGTGAGTGAATAGTAACCCCTTGTGTTTTCTTTTTCCATCATAAAGTTACTAATCCATTAATTTAAATTTTAAAACATGACTTCAGTAATATTTAAAATCAAAACAAAGAGAAGTGGAGGAAATCCCAATGGTGGTTAAAAGAAATTTGAGAAATTAGTGGAAGTGGGGCAAGGGAATTTCCTTCTGTGAAAATGAGTTGCTCAAGTGTGTAACTAGAATGAATGACAAATGAATACCATGAGTTTTAAACTATCCTGGGTTAAATAATAAAAATTTTGTCTCAAAAACAACTGAACAAACAGCATATACTGACACACATGAGTTTGACTCTATCTAGTGCCTCATAACATATCAAGACACTCAAATATTTCTCTTGATTTAAATTAAAATAATATATATTCATATACTACCTGGTTTTGGTTCATAAAATATATAATTTTCTTATCTAGTTATTTTCATTAATTTTTTTTGCTGGGTGATATTATTTTTTAATTATTTTATTAGATATTTTCTTCATTTACATTTCAAATTCTATCCCAAATATCCCCTATATCCTCGCCCCAACCCTGTTCCCCTGCCCACCCTCTTCCATTTCTTGGCCCTGGCATTCCCCTGTATGGGACATATAAAGTTTGCAAGACTAAGGGGCCTCTCTTCCCAAAAATGGCTGACTAGGCCATCTTCTGCTATATATGCAGTTAGAGACACGAGCTCTGGGGCTACTGATTAGTTCATATTGTTGTTCCACCTATAAGGTTGCAGACCCCTTTAGTTCCTTGGGTAATTTCTCTAGCTCCTCCATTGAGGTCTCTGTGTTTTATCCTATAGATGACTGTGGACATCGACTTCTATATTTGCCAGACACTGGCATAGCCTCAGAAGAGATAGCTCTATCAGTGTCCTTTCAGCAAGTTCTTGCTGGCATGTGTAATAGTGTCTGCGTTTGGTGGCTGATTATGGGATGGACCCCCAGGTGGGACAGTCTCTGGATGGTCCATCCTTTTGTCTTAACTCCAAACTTTATCTCCGCAACTTCTTTCATAGATATTTTATTCCCTATTTTGGGGAGGAATGAAGTATCCACGTGTTGGTCATCTTCCTTCTTCTTGATTTTCTTGTGTTTTGGAGATTGTATCTTGGGTATTCTAGGTTTCTGGTCTAATATCCACTTATCAGTGAGTGCATATCAAGTGAGTTCTTTTGTGATTGGGTTACCTTACTCAGGATGATATCCTCCAGATGTATCCATTTGCCTAAGAATTTCATAAATCCATTGTTTTTAATAGCTGAGTAGTACTCCATTGTGTAAATGTACCACATTTTCTGTATCCATTCCTCTGTTGAGGGGCACCTGGGTTCTTTCCAGCTTCTGGCTATTATAAATAGGACAGCTATGAATATAGTGAAACATGTGTCCTTATTTCTAGTTTGACCATCTTCTGGGTATATACCTAGAAGAGGTATTGCTGGATCTTCTGGTAGTACTATGTCCAGTTTTCTGAGGAACCACCAGACTGATTTCCAAACTGGTTGTACAAGCTTGCAATCCCACCAGCAATGGAGGAGTGTTCCTTGTTCTCCACGTCCTTGCCAGCATCTGCTGTCCCCTGAATTTTTGATCTTAGCCATTCTGACTGGTATGAGGTGAAATCTCAGGGTTGTTTTGATTTGTATTTCCCTGATGATTAAGGATGTTGAACATTTTTTCAAGTGCTTCTCAACCCTTCCGTACTCCTCAGTTGAGAATTCTTTGTTTAGCTCTGTACCCCATTTTTTAGTGGGGTTATTTGAATTTTTGGAGTTCAGCTTCTTGAACTCTTCGTATATATTAGATATTAGTCCCCTATTAGATTTAGGATTGATAAAAATTCTTTCCCAATGTGTTGGTGGACTTTTTGTCTTATTGACAGTATCTTTTTCCCTACAAAACTTTACAATTTTATGAGGTCCCATTTGTCGATTCTTGATCTTACAGCACAGGCCATTGGTGTTCTGTTAAGGAATTTTTCCCCTGTGCCCATTTCTTCAAGGCTTTTCCCCACTTTCTCCTCTATATATTTCAGTGTCTCTGGTTTTATGTGGATGTCTTTGATCCACTTAGACTTGAGCTTTGTACAAGGAGATAAGAATGGATCAATTCATATTCTTCTACATGCTAACTGCCAGTTGTGCCAGCACCATTTGTTGAAAATGCTGTTTTTTTTCCCCACTGGATGGTTTTAGCTCCTTTGTCAAAGATGAAGTAACCATAGGTGTGTGGGTTCATTTCTGGGTCTTCAATTCTATTCCATTGATCTACCTGTCTGTCACTGTATCAGTACCATGCAGTTTTTATCACAATTGCTCTGTAGTACAGCTTGAGGTCAAGGATGGTGATTTCCCCAGAGTTTCTTTTATTGTTGAGAATAGTTTTTGCTATTCTAGGTTTTTATTTTCATTAATATTAAAGGAATGGAAACCAATATATTTTTGCAGGTTATTTAGAGAGCTCCCATAAAGATATCTTTGACTGTGGAAAATACAAATAGCATAACGGAGAATGGAGAATAGTTTAGAAAAGTAATTTAACTTTTGATGCCACCAAAGAGATTGCTTTATCATATAGTAACCATATTTCTGAGTCACCACTGCTAATTGACTCTTGGACATTTTCCTAAGTTACCTGGATGTTATTTTGAGATACTAAAGGCAAATTTCTATTCCAGAATACTGTTGATGAATAGTTTTAAATGCTCTTTAAGCATTCTTTAATATTTTATATCATTTAAATAATATTTAATATTTTGATATTTTCCCCTGAAATTGCAGAAATACTGTGCCATTGTTAAAAGTCAAAAATAATGGATCATGCATGACATGCTGCCGAGTTCATGACATTTAGTAACTCCCTAGTCAGCACCATAGCCCATAGCACCCAGCCTTTCAACTAAGGAGCTCATTATCCTAGAGCACAGTTGATCAAATTTTGAAATACAAAACTAATAAACAATCAGTACAGGATCTATGTACACATTAGTTATTTTTAACCTCATATTTGTACAATAAACCAGAAGGAAATGGATTCTTATTAACATTATGTATGCATGCAAGCAAACAATGACCAACAACATCATACTTATAAGAAGAGAGTAGCGGGGTAGGGGACAAGGGAGGGGGAAGGGTATAAGGGACTTTCAGAATAGCTTTTGAAATGTAAATGAAGAAAATATGTAATAAAAAATTGAAAAAAAGGAAAAGCATTATCTTTTCCTCATTTTAGCAATAAAAAAAAAAGTCATTTAAGGTTCATCCAAGCAAGTTATTTTTTTAACATAATTTTCCAGCAGTCAAAAACAATTATCATTAGCTGTGAGGAACTTTTCAAGATATGCACATATCTGAAGTGCATCTTTCTTGACATTAATGTACAAATTCGCGTTGCTTCAGTTAGTGGTTTTGTCATGTTTGCTGCTTAATTGGTTTGTGTGGGAAATATCCCAGCTAACAGATCATTAGTATCAAAATAAATTGCTCTTTGTTTTCAAATATATCATGATTTTTTTTCTCTGAGAGCTGAACGTTCAAATGATGCTACAGTGTAATGCCCTCACACACAAAGAAATGCAGAATTAAAGGAGGACTATCTTTTATTTATGCAAAATATGAGAATACTGTTCATGATTCTAAACTATGTGATATCATTTTTGCCTGTAGTTTAAAAAAAGATATCAAAGACCAACACAAAGAAGCCCTTGATAGTTGCATTCTGCCCTCCCAGTTTTGAGCTGATGAGTAATTGCATTCACATACATCATGATGTCCTTTCAGGTGTTTTAATATATATGGCTCTAGAGTGGCAGACAAAAGAAAGTAATGTTTTTATTTCAACATTATGTTTAATTAGAAAAACAAAAAGATACATTGGAGTTTAAAAGACTGTAATATCCAATGATCTTATGCAAGTTGCTAATTTCTCATAAGTGTCAGTGTTTTCCTGGAACCATAGATGCTAGATTTCAGGAAGGAAGTTTTCATGTCATATTTCAGCTCAATTGACCTGAGTCTCATGTCCAAAGTGTATTTCAGAAATAAAGAAATAAAGACCAGTGGCCAACCCTGAGGGGCAACCAAAGGCTATGTTAATAATTTCCTTTTTATAAATGTGTTCTTCTTCCTGCAGTGGGACTGGGACATCAATCTAATCACAAAAATTTCACCTTACCATCAAGTTGTGCTAGAGTAATGGTAGCTCAGAATTTGTGGAAATGGCAAACTAATGAAAGTCAAACTTGAGGCCCAATCCCTGAGAGGTAGACCAAGTCTGACTCTGACTGGATGATAAGAAACCAGAGTCTGGAAAAGCCACAGACCCAGGAAAAAATCAAATACTATTGAAAAAAATGAAAAAAAAAAGTTAATGAAATGATTCCTAAGGATATTCTGCTATACTCATAGATCATTTTTCTTTCTCTCTTTCTTTCTTTCTTTCTTTCTTTCTTTTTTTTTTTTTTTTTTAATCTTTCATCTTTATTGGAGTTAGTTACAGGACAATAGGAAAGGAGATGTTGACCAGATAACAAGAGAGTCATAGTCAGTTGTTATCCTATAATGTGAAACAAGCATTTGAGAAGAATTCTTATTACTGCATACTCGAAGCACACTTCACATCTGTAAGCATATTTATAGGATAAAGAATATGCTGTTTGGGTGGCGCAGTTTGCCAGATACTCTTTTAAGTATAATTTTTCTGAATTGGTTCATTTGAATTAAATATACAGAATGTTACCAGTTTTATTAGATATTTTGATGATTGTATTAAAGACCTTAAATAGTTTCCTTTTGAAATGGATTATTTCTGTCTCAATGAATGTATTACACAGTACTATCTTCTGACTTCCCAATTTGTCTTCATCTTGTAAAATTTGAGAGTGAACAAGTAAAAAGGTGTCATGAAAAGCTTTCTATACTTTCACATTTTCAGAGCTTCTCCCAGCATAAATAGTTGATATTATCTAAGATTTGAACGTTGCATGAAAGTTTTTACAAGATTTTCATAACCTTACTAATTCTCTAATTAAAGTGTCATCAGACATCCATCCTATAGCAAATGATGGGAGCAGATGCAGAGATTCACAGCTAAACACTAGTCAGAGCTTGGAGAACCCTGGAGAAGAGAGGAGTAGGAAGAACAGTAGGAGCCAGAGGGGTGGAGGACACCATGAGATCACAGCCCACAGAATCAGCAAACTCAGGCTCATTGAAGCTCACAGCAATCACAAAGCTACATGGTTAAGAGCTATGCCCTCTGCAAATGTAATCATTGTGTTCCTTGGGATTCTTGAGGAACTCCTAACAGTGGGATGAATGTCTCTGCCTTTTTTGACTGCTCTTGGGACCCTATTTCCACTATTTGATGGCCTCATCCAGTCATAATATGAAGGTTGGTAGTTAGGCTTAATGTGTTTGTATACTTACCCTGCCAGCCTGCTATTGTTTGAAGGAAAACGAAAGAGAAGGATATCTACAGGAGAGAGGATGAGTGGGTGCATGTGTGTGTGTATGTGTGTGTTAGGGGTCTGGTGGCAGAAATGGAGGTAGGAAAAACTGCAGTCATGATTTAAAGTATGAGAGAAAAATAAAAAATAAATTATTTAATTAAATTAAATAAGATGAAAAAGAAAGTATCCTGGGAGCAGCTTGGGCTTCCAAGACCAACCATTCAAAAGGAGTTTATACTGTTGAGCACTAGGCTTTATTTTATTCTATAGTTTTTGTGAGGAACATTTTCAGGACACTTGGCATGATTTCCTATAAGGAATATACACACACACACACACACACACACACGCACACATACACACACATACACACACATACACACACACACACACACACACACACACAATGGGATGACTCCAGCTGGATCTGTGTGAAAATCTCTTTCCTGCGGTTTCCATGGTTCCATAAAAATACTATGATAGTTGACAAAGGAGCAAGTCAATTAAAGTGTTTTACCCTGTCCCAGCACCTATTAAATATGACAGTGGCCAGGATGGGAAAATATATATAATGGTTGAATTAGTGAAACTCATATGTCATTAGCAACAGCTATCTAATTTACTGAAGCCTCAATCAACAGCAGAGCAATCATACCTATTACTGGATACCTATCCTCCATGGGACATCTGAAGTCATTAACATTAGAATATAATCTATCAAAACTTGCTGGACCAGCATAATTTTTATTACATTTGAAATTTTATCTTACAGCCACAGATAAGTGTAGCTTCCACCTCTTATCAAAGAAGACTTTTTACAATAGGGGACTATTACAGAAAATCACAACTGAACTCAATACAAGGGTCAAATGATCTTTGGGAGGCCATCCTCAATGATGCATTTACATTATGCTCTTGCATACACAGCTTGGGGAACATCACGTAGAAGGGGTCAGAAAGAGAGTATGAACCAGAATACCAGTGAATCGTTTCTGAAACTCTCATCTTTGAGGATACACTCCCAGGAGTAGTAAAACTGGGTTTAGAGTGGTAACTATTCCCAATTTTCTGAGAAAATGCCAAATTGCCAAATTGATTTTCAAAGTGTTTGTAGAAGCTTGCACTCCCCCCAGCAATGGAACAGGGTTCTCGTTGCTCTACAATCTTTCCATGTGGTGTCACTTGGGTTTTTGATCTTAGCCATTTGTACAGGTACAAGATAGAATCTCAGAGGCATTTTCCTTTGCATATCCTTTACGACTAAGGACATTGAATATTTCCTTAATTGCCTCTTGGCCATTTAGGATTCT
This sequence comes from Mus pahari, assembly GCF_900095145.1. Taxonomy (NCBI): domain Eukaryota; kingdom Metazoa; phylum Chordata; class Mammalia; order Rodentia; family Muridae; genus Mus; species Mus pahari. The sequence continues at coordinate 66,806,034 of NC_034600.1, read as the reverse complement.
TCTGTTAAGAATTCTATTTAGGGGCTGGGTATGGTGGCACATGGCTTTAATCCCAGAACTCAGGAGGCAGGGGCAGGCAGATTTCTGAGTTCGAGGCCAGCATGGTCTACAAAGTGAGTTCCAGGACAACCAGGGCTACACAGAGAAGCCCTGTCTCGAAAATCAAAAAAAAAAAAAAAAAAAAAAAAAAAAAAAAAAAAGGAATTATATTTAGCTCAGTATCTCATTTTTTAATTGAGTTATTCAGTTTGTTGTAGTCAGATATATGTCTTTCTATCTATCTCTCTATTACACATATTATATACATATGTATACATGATACTAGTCCTCTGATGTAAGGCTGTTGAAAATCTTATCCTCTAACGAAAGCTGTTATTTTGATCTATTGATGCTGTCCTTTGCCTTACACAAGCTGTTCATGAAGTCTTATTTGTTAATTGTTGATTTATTGCCTGAGCTATTGGTGTTTTGTTCAGTAAGTTGTCTCTTGTGCCAATGTGTTCATGAGAGTTCTCCACTTTCTCTTCTATTCGATTTATTGTGTCTGGTTCCTGGTTGAGATCTTTGATCCACTTGAACTTGAATTTCATGCATGGTGATGAATATGGGTCTATTTGCATTCTTCTACATGCAGACATTCAGTTAGACTAGCACCATTAATTGATGCTTTCTTTCTTTCATCTTAAGGTTTTGGTTCTTTATTAAAAATCAAGTATCCATAAGTCTGTGGGTATCTTTCTGAGTCTTCAATTCTATTTCTTTAATCAACTCTCTCTGTTTGTAGGAATACCATGCAGTTTTTTGTTTGTTTGTTTGTTTAACTATTGCTCAGTAGCTCAGCTTTAGTCAGGGATGGTGATAACCTGTGAAGTTCTTTTACTGTGCAGAATTGTTTTATCTTTCCTTTTTTGTTTTTCCATATGAAGCTGAGACTTTCTCTTTCAATATTTGTTAAAATTTGAGTTAGAATTTTGATGGGAATTGCATTGAATCCCTGGATTGCTTTTGTTAAGAAGTTCATTTTTACTGTTTTAATACTACCTACCCATGAGCATGGGAACTCTACCATACCACAACAAATATCAAAAAGATACTTGCTCAACTACGTTCCTAGCAGTCTTATTCTTAACAGCAAGAAACTGGAAACAATCTATATTTTCCTCAAAAAAATATATGTAGAAAATGTGATAATTTCCACAATGGAATAAGACTCAGCTATTAAAAACAAATACATCATGAAATGTGCAACCAAATGGATCATATCATCCTGAGTGAGGTAATGCAGACCCAGAAGACAGAAATGGTATATACTCACTTGTATGAGCATGTTAGCCTTAAAGTACAGCATAACCATGTTACAATCCACAGACTCAAAGAAGGTAAGTAACAGGGAGAGCCCAAGGGAAGATGTTTGAATCTCAATCAGATGTGGATATAAGATAGATATTAGAGGTAGATAGGAGGGACGGATATGTGTAAGATAACTGGTGGGGATCAGGTATTGGGAGAGGGGTGGGGAATTGTTAGAAGATGGCTGGGAGCAAGAAGAATGAAGACTGGTGTGCGGTTGTCATCCCTGCAATGAGCCAGAGGCCTGATAATGAGGATGCTCTTGGGAGTCTATGGGAGTAATTTTAGATGAGATTCCTAGTCACTGGGGATATGAAGCATGATACAATCACATCCTATAGCCAAGTGAGACTTCCAGTGGAGGTATAGGGACAACATGAACAAAATCTCTCCCCTCCCCATAACTGTCCTGCCTATGACACATGCAGTAATAAAGATGGAACATAGATAGAGGGAATGTCCAAACAGTTACTGGCCCAACTTGAAACCAACCCCATGGGAGAGAACCAACTTCTGACACTATTAATGACACTCTGCTATGCTAACATATAGAAGCCTACCATAACTGGTTTTTGAGAGGCTTCATCCAACAGTATATGGAAACAGATGCAGAGACCCACAACCAAACATTAGGCAGAGTTCAGGGAGACTTTGGAAAAGACAAGGGAAAGATTGAGGAAACCAGAAATGTCAAGGACAACACACACAAAAAAAGAGTCACCACACCTACAGAGTCAACTAACTTGGGCTCATCTGGGCTCATAGAGACTCAACCACCAACCAAACAATATACATGGGTTATACTGAAATACCTACATATTTATAGCAGATGTGTAACTTGGTCTTATTGTGGATGCCCTAACAATTGGAGCAGGGGCTATTTCTAACTCTGTTGCCTGCACATGGATACCCTTCCCTTAGTTGGGCTGTCCTTTTCTGGCCTCAGTGAGAGAAGGTGCACTTAGTCCTACTGGGAATTGATGTGCTAGGGCAGCTTAGTACCAATGGATTTATTTATTTATTTATTTATTTATTTATTTATTTATTTATTTATTTCGATGAGAACGAGACAGGGTAATAGGAGAGAGATATGTGGGTGTGGGACTAGGAGAGTAGGAGGGATGGGGGCTGTGATTGGGATGTACAATGTTTTAAGAAAATAAAAGAAATGGCTGCAGATACTAGACCAGAGGAATACAAGTATCAATGGGCATTTTATCATGGGGAGAGAAAAAAACTATGTAGAATCTAGACAAAGAACTATAGGCAGATCTTGATGTAACACGTTTTCAGTTAAACCATTATTAAGATTAAATTTTAATGTGCTTCATTATTCTTAATCATAAAATGTAAAAAAATATTGAAGTATTGTAGAAAGCAGGAATGATATAGTTCTTAAAATAGCTTTTAAAACATAAAATTATAAGATTTTTATCATATATATATATATATATATATATATATATATATATATATTCTTATTTAATTTCATGTGGCTCCAGTTTGATAAAGAAATAAACACAAGTAAACTTCAGTAAAGCCTAATGCCTTACTCACATTCTGCTTTCACAGGTGTGAGCTGAGAGTAATATTTCTATTTCAGTTCAGATCTCAGGCTGCCATCCTGCTTCACTTAGCACAGACAGCACTGATAACATTCCAACACCTCCACATCATGTTGCCCCAGGCTGTCTTGTCTGTCTGAGTGCTGGTCCAAACTTAGAATCACCTCCTAGGATTGCGTCTTTCCACAGACAGTGGCTTTTCTTCTCCGTCTGGAAAACTCTTGTTTTCATGTATGTGAATAAGATCACGGAGCGAATTCTGTGCACAAGATTCAAACAGTAGCCAGGTCCTTAATTGTAAGTTATTAATGTAAATGCAGTCTTATAAATGGACTTGTTCAAGTTATTAAGGTATGCCACATATAAGAAGAATGGGGAAAAATGAAGGATGGATAGATGAAAATAAGGAATGAGGAAAGAGAAGGAATAATGAACAAAGGAGATCTAAAAATAAGGGAGGGGATGTAGGATAAGCAAAAGTTTTTATTGTTAAAAAAATACTAGTAAATAAGGCTATAACCAGAGAAGCAAAAGCACTGTATGATTCTCATTGCTTTTGTTCCTTGTAGCAGAGTGAGGGAAAATAGAATGCTTTGAAGCATTTCCATCTTGTTAATCATAGCATTCTATACAGTAATAATGATTTGTCCTATAAAGTTCAAAGTATAAATCAAAATTTTAATGAATTATTTAATTAAAAATTGAGATGGAAAAAATGTACATCATTTTCATAGATTGCAAAGCAGTTTGAAATATGTACATGTAATGGATGGCTTAATTGAACTAATTAGTGTGCATTACAGTGTTCTGGTTTCTAATTGCCATTCATAATATTTGACTACTGGATTCCTATTGATTAAGAATTAAAAGCTATGCATAAAGAAAATGTACTCTGATTTTTAACAACGGCTCTGACAATGCAGTTAAAGTGCAGAAAAATCTAAAAAGACCAAATCATCCAATTAGAGAAATACTACCATCATAACTTACTTCTTTAAGTAAATACAAAGGCATGGAAGTATAAAGAGGAAAAATGTTCTGCATTTCACCTTATTTACAAATGTTCAGGCAACGAACTACCTAATGATTAATGATTTCCTAGTGTATCATGAATGAAACTCCCTAGCCATAATGTCCTAGTTCTGTGGAACCCATAAATAATCCTCACAAATACATCAGAAAATGAGGAGAGGGTGCACCAACTGGTGTTAAATGCAACACTCAAGAGAAAACTGGAGAGAGCATGAGTGAAAAGAACCATTTTCAACAAGGGATACAGTAGTAGAGAAGAAATAGGTGAGAATCATTCCATTATCCCAGAAAGTAAAGCAATTCTCACCTACTGTAAGTCTAAAATGAGATAAATATCAGAATGGAAGAAACGTTCTTAGCAACAGCTTCAGAGATACTAAATATCTAAAAACGGTTCAACAGATGTACTTGCTAAAGTAAGTCACAAAATCCATGTATGACAATTGTACAATATAGAAAGAGGTGTAGCATATGTTAGTTAACAAACCGTTATGGCAGTAAATTAGATCACTGTTAGAATGGAATTTTCGTTCATTTTAATAGTATAAGTGTGATTACACAATTATAGCCTATTCTATTTGCATAGCACTAAGCATTATTTCCTTGAAAATTTAAATCTACAAGACATGCATTTTTAATCCATTATAACCTGCTTCTTAAAATCTAACTGTGTTTGGAGATGTTTTTAATTTTTTCAATATTAAAATATAGCAGCATATATGTACATATATCATATATACATATATACACATGTATATTAATTTTATAGTCATTTCTTAGAAGCTTGTGTTTTCTAATGATAAACAATTAGAGCATGGATCTGGATGGTGGGGTTGTTAAAGATGGGGAGGAACTGGGAGGTTGGGAGGGAGGGGAAACCATAATCAAGGTATATTTTGTGAGAATAAAAATAAAACATCGATGGCTCGATACTCTTTCTAGACGCGTTTGTAAACATGCTTAACAGGTAAGTGACATACTTTTTGGGAATCGAGGTGGGTTGTCATTGACATCGGTGAGGGTGATGTTGACAATGGTCGTTCCAGCTAGTCCTCCAAGCTGTCCTCCCATGTCCTTCGCTTGGATGAGGACCTGGTACTGCTCCTTGACTTCTCTGTCCATGTTTGGCAAAGCTGTTTTGATGACACCTTGCAGGGAAAGTGATGACACACAATCAACATCACAAATCAACTGCTTCTCCTGACCCAATTAGACCCAAATAGAAAAAAAAAATTCTTATGTCTAGATTTACTAACAATGAACCATTCGATAAAATCATCTTGCAAAAACTAAAATAGCGACTACCCTAAAGTTAGGATGTGACTTAATCTTTTATTTTCATCACCATACCTTAAAATAAGAAAATGACAAGTCATATCTCCCCAAATCATTTAAGTTGGGCCTCATCTATGTGTTCAATTCTATGCTGAGTTGAAGAAAATGTTAAAACCTTTGTATTAAAATGGGCCCATAGAATAGTATAGGCAGTTAAATTGAGTGGAGTGCATAATTACAAAGACTGCTCTTGTCTCAATTCTGTAGTTTTCACAATAAACAATCTGCTTAACTTAAAAAATACATAAACTATATCCTCTTCATTACCTGTTTTGCCTTTCAGGACTTTGCCAAATTATGTTAATTAGTCTGTTTAATACCATCCCATTCACTTAGTTATCATTAGATGTTATTCTTGAAGACTCTTTGAGACTTCTTATTTGAAGGTCATCCACTGTCAAGGAAAAGTGTCTTATGCTTAAGTATAAATATTTTATATTTAGAATCATAAGATAAATATTGTATGTTTGATCACATTTAGTATGTGATTGAAGAAATGAATGACTGGATGTATGAATAAATTAATTAATCATAGTGTCTTGAATCTTATATCACGTATGTTTGTTAACATATGGCAGTCATTTATATTCTTGTATCCAGGTCTAGGAACTACTTTAAGTCTCTATTTATTCATGGTAAAGAGTGTAAGAACTTCGGAATCATTTGGAAGGTGAATTAAATTTTTTAAACCAACTTCCAGTAGGTAGTCAAGAGTTGTAACAGGTATAGATCGAAGAACCTTTATTAATCACATATGACTTTGATAGTGGTAAGATATATCTTAAATAAAAAAGTGTATGAATAATAAAATATCAGCCATCAATACAGCATATAGGTTTTAAATCAGTATCCCAGAATACATCCATATATCTGTTCTTGCTTTCTTACCCATTGCCGTATTTTTGCTAATGCATATTGAACTGCCATCTGAGAATTTTGTCTGGCACTTGGCAGGAAATAGTTACAGAAAAGACATCCGTCATTTTTGTTCCTAATGCTTTATTCATGAATTGATACTGACACCATTTTGATCCAATCTGTCTTCTCTTCAGCTCAGGCTTCTGATACTTTATTTTCAGTTTTTTTTTTTTTAAACTAAGACTTTTAAGCTCCACACCTCAGTGTTGTTGCCTTCTTACACTATGCAGCATCGCTCTGAAGGGCAATGCTCACATTTTCTAGATAATTGCCTATTTTAGACACTTGTGTTTGCTTGGTAATAGCATTGAGGAAGAATTATCTTTAGTCAAATTGCTATATAAACATTCATTTATCTTCAGTGCACATATAACTTCCTTCTCTACATCATTTATATCACTACCTTAATCATCTCCCAGAATGAAAACTGTATATAACCAAGAGAAAGAAAAAGAAATAAGAAAAGGAGGGGTGGGGGAAGAGAGAGAAGGAAGGAAAACAAAGGAGAAAGGGAAGCATCATTCTAAGGTCCATACATGATCAGTGGCTTACTCCCACCTACAGTGGTGCTGTGATTTGAATCCATATAGATGCATATGTGTGCGTTGTCAAAATTGGTGTTTACAATATAATTAACAGAAGAAAATTTCAGTTGTCAGATGAAGCCACCATCAGTCTGTGCTTTGCGAATAAATGAGCATAAAAATAATCATTAAGGGCCATGCAGGTATCTCAGTGAGAAAAGTGCTTGCTGTGTACTTTTTAGGGGATTGGTCTCCCCGGTATTTAAAAAACAAAAACAAACAAACAAATAAACAAACAAACAAAAAACCAAGCAAACAAAAAAAGTGTTGAATTAGTATGGTAGAGTTCTTGGAATCCCAGTACATCTGTAGGGCACACAGAGAAGCTCTGAAGAGACAACTGACTGGATCTGTTGTATTGGTGAAATTTTCATTCACCACAGAAACCCTGCCTCCATATATATGTATGTCTATATATTGTATGTCTATATATAAACTCTGAGTTCTCTTAAAATGTGAGGTTGGGGAATTCAAGGAAATAACATTTTTCACTGAATACATAATTGTATAACATACTGCAATGTTAAGAATAACATACAGCAATGTTAAGAAACAAAGAACATAATATGTGTTTTTTTTGTTTTGTTTTGTTTTGATTTTTTGTTTTTTGGTTTTTTTTGTTTTTTGTTTTTTTGCTTAATTGTATATCCTTGACATAAATTTTGGCTTCTTAATATAGTTTTATGTCCATTTATTTTCTTGCACTTGCATGTTCATAATGAATATGCTGTTAATGTTTCATATTATTGTGCTCATTCAGATGAATATATAAAAGAGTGGCTACTATGTATGAGTAAAACTTTATTGTCATGAATAAAAGGAATTATTGTTTACCCTACCAACATTAACATATATATCTAAGTTCTGTAGAGCTGTATTATTGACTTACACCAAGACAATGTTCAGGCAATAAAGCATCATAAGTACTCATATAATACATAAAGCACTGCTTCAATAAACAGGGTGTGGCCTTTGCTGCAAGACTACCTGGGAATGTAAAGGAATTAACACAATTGAAAGCATGAAAGCTACCTTCTAAACATCAACTTTCAATCTCGTAGACAAAGCGTGTCATCCTGGAGAAGCTCCAACAACAAATGAGAGTGAATGCATAAAGATGGTGGTCTGCTCCAAACTGTGACAATAATAATGCATATATATATATATATATATATATATATATATATATATATATATATATATATATAGTATATATATATATATACTATATAATCAGACAGCAATCTTAATACAGAGTTCACTTTCTGCTTTCAACTGAATAAATAATGAGCACATTGTCTCTTTCTAAATATTTAGGCACTAAAAGTTTTGATGAGGCTCTTCCTTTAATAATTGTTTTAAATGGTTTCTGCACTCAAGTACCAAAAATTTAGGAAGTATTGGTTTTCATGCATCTTATTTAATAACAGCAAACTGAATCATAAAAGGCAGCTACATAGCTGGAACAAATGGGGACTATTTCTGAGAAATTGCAATTACCCTTGATTTTTGATTTTTTTTTCCCTATCTACCACAAGGTGATAAATTTGACAAAAGGTCTTCTTTTTTATCTTCTTAATGGTTTTTGTTCACGAAGAGCTAGTTTTCATTCTCTTAATGAAGTGCCTCATCACCTACTCCTATCCTGTCTAGTGGTCTGAGGCATTGTTACAGCAAGACTTCTGTCTCCAGTGAAAATCAATTCTTATGAAATCTATTATGCAGCTGATTCCAGAAGATATTCACCTTTACCTCTAAATAAAAAGCTTCATATGAAATGATAAATACAAGATTATGCAGCCATGCAACACATGCATTTTCAACTGAAAAATATCACTTTTATATGAAATAGAATTTATCTACCATTCATAATAAGTATATTAGGGGGAGGATTTTATATTATGCACATAATTTTATTTCTGTGGTTTTACTTTGAAGATAGATTTTTAAAACTTATTTAATGTGTCAAATTCATATTTTCCTGAAACCTATGTATTTTTTAGTCAAATATTATTTCCATATGTCTTACCTACAATGATTCTTTCCTTATTAAGACGACGACAGACATTCCTGAAAATGTAATATGAGTTTCTGTAAGTCACTCACAATGAGGGATTCTTCCCACATCTCCAAGATGTGGATTCTCTTACTCCACCACACCAAGTGTGCTTTTCTGATTGTCTTTGCGTGTCTGTGGAATGTTCCTTAGCAGCTACAAGGAGCTAAGCAGCAGATACCGTCAATGCTTTCATTTGTGGTCATGGTTTTCATTAAGGTAAAGTTGGAACAGGCCTATAAATCTATAAGAAAATATAGCACAAAGGGATTCCAGGAGGAGAGATGAATTCTCGCCATAAGTTTCCCTCATTGTCAAACTGTACATACCTATGGTTCTATATCTGAGAATCTCTACACGGAGAAGTATAAAGAAAAGTGCAAAGAACTCCCTGAATTATTTTCCTCTCTAAGTATACATTTTTAATCTACCAATGTATGTGACTTTTTTTCTTAAATTCCAGAAACTGTCTTAAAATAATATTACTGTATATTCTCCCATAATTTCTCTCGTATTTCCTGATAAAACAACTTTGTGGACATTTTTCTCCATTATACAGTCACTTAAGCATGAGGCATCTGTTTCTTATTTCCCCACCCTCTGTCCAGCTGAAGGCAATTAACTCTTTCTAGATCTACAACTCACACTCCATTCTTAACTCATTCCCTTAAGTTGACAAGTGAGAAAGTATATAAGATAAAACTGCCGGTTGTCAAGCCTGATAGCTTTAGTTTAATCCCCAAGCACTGTATTTTAGAAGAAGAGAACTAACTTATCCCCTAAATGTTTTCACTGACTTCCACACATGCACAGTGCAATATAAATACATGCACACACACACAGACACACATACACACATGACATACTCAGTTTACCAACTGAATTGTATATAATAGCTTAAAATATTTTCTCTGAAAATGTGTTTGTTGCAATTTTTCCACATTCATACAATGAAATAAAGTCATGCTCACATCCCATTTCCCTCCTCAGCTATCACTTTAAAAAGATCTTTTAATGTCATGAAATATTCTTGTGGTACTTCACACTTTCTTGAGCCTACAGAAGTGACTACTTGACTTGCTCTGATGTTAATGCCTACCAGTGTCAAACAGTGAATGACTAGGGTAGCAAAAACTGAGAAGAAAATTTTATATACAGTTGGCCAGAAGTTTTGAAAGTTCTACAAGTGTACATTATTTGAACCACATCAATTAGCTTTAGGTTTCTCTCCAACATTTACATTTGATTACTTAATCTGTATCTTACTACAATATTAGAAATTAGATTTTGAAATGATTAGTTGCAAGCATGTATATAGACAGAGCTAAATGAACTCAGTGAGGACATAGAGAAAGAAGAAGAAATGGAAAGGTGGAGAGACAAGGGGGACAAACGATGGGAGAGAGAGAGGGAGACAAACAATGAGACACACACACAAACTCACACACACACGTACATAGTAGGTGACAAGAAGAAAAGTGGGGGAATAGGGAAAGAAATGAAGTGGTTGCAGGCAGAATTGAATAAAGCATATTATATGGATTATGGAATCCTCAAATAAATGAAATAAAGTATAATGAAAATACTTGAACATATAAATTTAAATTTTCGATTAAAGCAAGAATTATACCCATGGACATACCAAACTAGACCGGAAAAAGCCCAAGAGCTCTCAACCTTACATCAGGAACTGAGGAAAAGTAGCAGAGGAAAAGGTGGATGCCCAAGACAAGCACAATAATTAGTTACCCCGTGCCAACTAATCGGCCTAAAAATTATGCATTCAAGTAACATTATATGGATTGAGTGGGATATATTTAGGAATATATGCATTTACATATTGCTTATATATACTATAAAAATTAGTAGAAAAGGAGGTAATAAAATGGAAAAATTACATTAAAAAGTATATGGAAGGCCACAGAGGGAGAAAAGCTAAGGAGAAATGCATTTATATTATTGTTTTAAGAATAAAGTAAAAATATTTTATTTTAATATGAATTACTAAATTAAAAATTTACTCCCTACAGCATGTTTAGAAATTTTATACTATACTAAACTACCATATAAAATAGAATTGATTTATTTTTAAATCTACTTTAACATACAGTAGATAACTGATTTAATTAGTGTCATCTTGAACTTCCTCTTTAACTATGACATGTAATATCCATTTTGTCTAAGTCTTTTTAATAAAAATCAGCATATAAAACCAGAGAGTTTGGAAGGGAGACTTCATTTCATTCAAATATGACTAAAGCCTGGAGACTTTGCTCAATGTTGAGTGCTGACTTACTAAATAGAGACTTTTGGTCTGATCTCTCTCACCTAAGAAAGATAAAGAAAATAGAATGAATAAAGAAAATGAAGTTAACATAAAAATTGGTCATGTGTGTATATTTAAGCACCTAGTATCCCACTTATTTATATCCAGCTTTGAAATATAAAATTTATTTATAAACTGTTTAACAAAACAAAACACACAAAACACACCCAACCCACCAGCTCAGGAGAAGGCCCCAAGGCCTGACATTATTATAGAGGCTATGGTGTGCTTACAACAGGGGCCTATCATGACGGCCCTCTAAAAGGCCCAAGAAGCAGCTGAAAGAATCAAATGCAGATATCTACACCCAACCAATGCACAGAAGCTTGTGACCCCTGTGGTTGAATTAGGAAAAAGCTGGAAGAAGCTGAGAAGGAGGGTGACCCTATAAGACCACTATATCATCTAACCTGGACACTAACTAACTCTTAGACACTGAGAGATAAACTGAGAGACACTAAGAGAACCTTGACAACATACACCAGCTGATATGAGACCCTGAACACATATTCAGCAGAGGACTGCTGGGTTTGCACTCAGTCAGAGAAGATGCACTTAACCCTTGAGGGCCCCAGGGAGTAGGAAGGTCTGGTGGGGTAGAGGGTTAGGGACATCCTCTTGTAGACATGGGAGATTCTGGAGAGGAGATGTGGGATGTGGAACAGTCGAGGGTGGACCAACAAGGAGGGGGATAAAGTGCAGACTGTAATATAAGATTAAAGAATAAATTTTTAAAATAAGAAAAAGAAAAGGGAAGAGAAAAAGAAAAGAACAGAAAAAAAGAAAAGAGAAGAGAAGGAAAGAAAAGAAAAGAAAAGAAAATAGAGGAGAAAAGGAAAGGAAAGGAAAGGAAAGGAAAGGAAAGAAAAGAAAAGAAAAGAAAAGAAAAGAAAAGAAAAGAAAAGAAAAGAAAAGAAAAGAAAAGAAAAGAAAAAGAGTCTTCTTAGGAAGACCAAACTTAAAAGAACCAATATTCTTGGTTCATCAAGTTTGCAAATGCTGAGTCAGATGCAAATATTTACACCCAAGCATATTTACTGCAAGCATATCTACTATATGTCTCAAAACCAGCTCTCTATAATACATATGCAAATAACAAAAGAAATTACAGATGTATCTGCGTCATCTTTAAACAATAAAATTGAACACAATAGAGAAATCAGTCATGATACAAATAAAATATGTATTTTTAGAATGGTGAACGGAAGAATAGAATTAAAATTTTAAAAATAAGATAAGCACTCCTCGCTAAGAAATTTGGAGCGTTTAAATAGAGGTGCAAATATTTATATTTACACATACTTCGGTAAAAGAAAACATTTATCCATCGTTCATCCAATTGCCACCTCTGTTGTCAGATGATGGTTCACTGACAATTTATTGCTGGATTTGGAATAGGTAATTCTTGATTCTCAGATTAAAATTTTAATATTTAAGTGAGTGGTGATGATATTGGCTTATGTAAAACTTTACCTGTCTTGGGATCAATAGAGAAATAAGGTTGCCCCTGAAGGATGCTGTAAACAACTCTGGCACTGTTCCCATAGGTAGGATCATCTGCATCTGTGGCCTTCACCTGGAGCACATACGCACCTGAAAAATAACACAATGTCATTTGCCTTTACAGAGACAAGTCATATTTGCTGGTTTGGGGATCTTGTATTCCTTTGTAATCTGACTGTTCTATGAATGCTGTAACTACAGATGTTCCTAAAGACTCCTTAAATGGCATAATCAAAATATTGTATTCTTTTAACTCCAAGCCACATGGGACATGCTCTCAATCCAGGAAGAATGGCTATAAAGATTGAAAATGTATAAAGATTGATTAGAAGTATAAGCAAAGAAGGCAAAAAAGGAGAACACTTCAAAACCACTGGCAACAATGTTAGTACCATTTCACTCTAACAGTGCAAATTTTCTTTTTAAAAAAATGAAAATGTAACAGAACCCTGTGATGTGGTAAGTTTACTGTGAATTGGTATGCTTGCAGAGAAAAAATAGTATGTTGAAGAGAAATGCACACTTTTGCTCCAAAAAAGTCCTACTGTCATGAACCAAGATTTGGAAAGAACCCAAGTAATCATTAACTAGTGAATGGAAAAGAGAACACAGTACGTAAACAAAGTGTGATACCAAGAATCTAGGTAAAATCCTGGAAACCTGTAATTGAAGGAACACAAAGTCTTAGAATTCATTGTGTTAAGTGAAATAAGCCATATGAAGTAAGATAAATACTGAATGAACTAGCATATATATGTCATCCAAACTATCAAACTCAAAAAAGGTGAAGAATTGAGGATGGTTATGGGAAGTCTAGAGATGTTTTAGGAAGGAAAAGTTTGATCAGTGCTTACTGAGTTTCAATTACAAAGAAAGAAGAAATTCTGGTGCACTATTGCAGAACCAGTAAACATAATAGTAAAATAGTGTGCTTTATACTTCAAAAAACTAGAAGAAAGCTTCATTAAGTTATAAGACAGACATTTGAGATGAATCAAATAATTATAGTTAACTTGATTTTTTGATTAAATGGAACATATATGAGAATTCTCTTTGAATTCCACTAATGTATGCAACTTTATGTACCAATTTATATTTTGTGTATAAGGAATGTATGTCTATAAAATGTAAAATGTGAATGAATTTTAAAACGTAGACAACCACAGTTGTTGTAGTTGGTATGTATTTCAAATACATTTTAAAAGCTATGCATGTTTCCAGTACGTAGATCACTGAGCTGAAAGATATCACAATATCTGTATTGATTTGCATACCAAAAAACCCATTGAGTACCATTTACATTAGCTCATATCCTCATTGTGGGTACTTGAATTTCATGATTAAAATATCGATAGAGAAACTAAAAGGTTTAGAGGCTGCTAAGTGATTTGCTACTTCAATTTCCAAATCAACAGTAGCTTGTTAGCATTAGGAAATCTTTAATTAGGATATAATATTAAGACACAGAGAAATCAAAAATGATCTCAAATAATTGAACTGGTCAATAGCAGAAGAGGTCCTCTTTGTCTCTGCTCCCAATTAACTACATAGTTTTGGCAAAGGAAATCATTTTATCCAAACAAATTAATTTTTTTCATTTTCTCATCTTTTGAGAATTGTGCATAGATTTAGGTACTAAGAACAACAGGACATTTTTACTGTTTTCTACTAATAAGTGTAAATGAAATAGCTGATAAATACTTTATACTAACTCTTCAAATTATTTGCTTAATACCACTATCCTTAGTTTGAAATTAAAAAAGTAAAGAAGTTATCATAAATCGTAACAAATTAAACATTGATAGCAGACAAAAGTCTTCAGAAGCAGAAAAAATGTTGGTCATATTATGCTCTGTAGAAATGTCTAATGATATATAAAAATATACATATATAATACAATATATAGAAAATATACATTCATATAGAGAAATCAATTTATAACTAAACATTTCATATACATAGTTCATACCACATGGATCCAAACCTTTTCTCTTAAAGTAATACAAACATCAAACAGACAGTTGACTGTCAGAACTAAGAAATAAATCTTCCTTCTCTCTGTACTATATAAAAAAGAAAAAAACTATACTATTTTTTAAATAAGAAATAGCATTGTAGAAATCTAATATATTTTATTTATCTTTGAGGTGACCTTTGGGATTTCAAACTTTATAAACAAGAAAAAATTATGATATAGTATCATTTAATAGCTGAATTGTAGACAATTCCAAGAAATTGCAAGTAATGTCTAATAGAAACTATCATTATATCAATATTTTATCACTACCAGTATTCATGCAATTCTCATTTGGTATAATCTGACAAGATGTCTGAATACATATTTATTTATTGTTTATTTGTTTGTTTGTTTGTTTTTTCTGACAGTGTCTCACCATGCATGATACTCTGGCTGACCTGGAACTTACAATGTAAAACAGGCTGGCCTTGAACTCAGGAACCCACCTGCCCTGGCTCTGATTACATTTCTTAATTATTGTTCTAATAATCTACCTTAGAAACTGGTATGGAAATAAATAATTGAAAAGGAGTAAATTAATTTTTCTCAACAGTACCTTTAGCTAGAAGGTCTCACTTTGAATTTTCCCTCTTATCTTTTCATAATATATGTGTTAAAACACAAGACAAAAGTTTTCCTAATGACCCAATGAGGGATGCAGATGTGATAGCTCAAAATATATGGATAGCTCTGTTTTGTGGTTATACTTAAGATAAAATGTGTTATATGTAGGAGCCCTTGGAAAACAAGGTGTTTATACACGTAGAAATATACAATAAGAACATTAATAGCCATAGAAAATAAAACATTTCTGAACATGTCTAAAGTAAGCAAGGCTAAGCTACCTATTCAAAGTCCTTGAATTTCTACTCTGGTTTAGCACTTTGTGAAAACATTTGCACATCGCTAATTACAGTCATCATGTTGAACAGTAGGTATCTTGAATTTGTTTCTTCAATCTAACTGAAACTGCGTATTCCTTGACCAAAATGTCAAAGCTTGTCTTCCATATTTTGATAATCAGGATTTTTTTTTCCTGTTTCTCTGAGGATGTTTGAGAAAAACTATGCCACGCCTAGGTAAATCTGGATAGAATAGTGACAAAGCTGAGGCTGTCTCGAACTTGCTGGGCGAGTTAAGAAACAGTTGCAGGAGATCCAGTGTGGTCCTGGTGGGAATAGACCTAAGTGTTTCCTGCCCTTGGAATAGGGCCCTGGTGTGAACCTCCAAAGATGTTGATAGCTGCTGAGGGTATAAGGCTTGTTCGTGTAATAATGTTCATATTTTCACATTCCTCCCAGGGATGTCCTCCCTGCTAACCTTAAGGACTTCATGGTAATTAGAAACAGCAAGAGTCCAGGAGTTGAGGGTGTGGCTATGTCTCAGCAAAATGGTAAACACTAGGGAAGCCCTTAAGCCTATGGGAAAGAGGTCTACATAAATGAGTTCCATATATATTCCATATATGTATTCCATATATTCCATATATATATATATATATATATATATATATATATATATATTTGTATTAACTAAACAAAATATAGGAATGCAATATGAATTATGAGGAATTTCATGAATTTAAAGGAACAGAGAAAGCTACATTATGAGCCAGCTTGTCAGAAAGATACAAAGGCAGGCAGATTCCTGAGTTTAAGGTCAGCCTAGTACAGAGTGAAATTAAGGCTAGGTGTGGAAGAAATGGCAATTTCAAGGCAGCGTCCCACCCAACTAGTTAACCACTGGGACCTTATCAAAGGCAGAGAGGTCTCTGAATTATTTTGTAATGTGAAGGAAAAAAAAATGTATGCTGCATCTCTCCTAAGAATCAAAGGGATAGGGTCATAGGATGTTGAGACATAAAAATAATCACAAGGAAAACCTGAAGTAAATGACTGGATTGATTTGTAAAATAAAAGACTGGACAAGTATTCTGCAGGAGATGAGGTATCCAGAGAAATTTTTGGAAAAAAAAAGAGAACTGCTTGGCAAACTGACAGACAGACAGACAGACAGACAGACAGACAGACACACACACACACACACACACACACACACACACACACACAGGACATGGATGGCATGGATGGAGAGATCTCATTGAATAGCAAACAGAACACAAGTTGTCAGCTTGCATCCACGATTTGACTTCAAGTCATTTCAAAGCTTGCAGACTCCCCTTTTCTCAAAACCCCCTCTCCATGCCAAGTCTGGTTCTTAGCAATCACTGATTTAATGGAAGTGAAGCTGGCACAGAACAAGGTCATGCTTTTGCAACCAATATCAGGAACATTTCAGAGGTTATATTTCTGATATTTAGTCATCAGAAAGGGAAGGAATCTTCATACTGACCAAATGAAAAATTCACCAAGTAGACAATTTGGGTCTCAATATCTATGTCACAAATGCAAGAATAGCTACCTTTATAAACGAAACAGTAAGAAAGCTCAAATCATACATTGAACAACACATTAATAGTGGGAGACTGCCACACCTCACTCTGACCAATGGGCAGATTATTGAGACAGAAACCAGCAAAGAAATAACAAAACTAACAGAGGTTCTGATTCAAATGGACATAACAGTTATTTATAGATAATTTCACCCAAACACAAAAGAATATACCTTCTGCTCAGCATATCATGGAACCTTCTCCTAAACTGACCATGTAATCATTCATGAAGTGAACCTCAACAATACAAGAAGATTGAAATAACCCCATGTACCTAACAGATCACCCTAGTTTAAAGCTGGACTCCAACAAAAACAGAAACAAAGCTACATATTCATGAAAATTGAAGAATTCCAAAACTCATTCATGATATAAGTCTTGGAGAAAACAGGGATATAAACATATCAAACACAATAAAGTCAATATACAGCAAGCCAATAGCCAGTCAACATCAAATTAAATGGAAAGAAATTTAAAGCACTTCCACTAAAATCAGGGACAAGACAAGGCTGACAACTCTTTTCCTATCTATTAAGTACAGTACTTGAAATTCTGGATAGAGTAATAAGACAACTAAAGATATCAAGTGAATACAAATTAGAAAGGAAGATGCCAAAGTACCCCTCTTAGCAGATGACATGATAGTATACATAAGTGACGCCCCCAAATTCTACCAGAGAACTTTAGCAGTTGATAAACACCTCAGCAAAGTGGCTGTATATAAAATTAATAGGAGAAAACCAGTAATCTTCCTTAACACAAATGATAAATGAGCCAAAAAAGAAGTTATGAAACAGCACCCTTCACAAGAGCCACAAATAACATAAAATACCTTGGTATAACTCGAATCAAGCAAGCGAAAGAAAACTTCAAGTCTTTAAAGAAAGAAACTAAGAAAGATATCAGATGATGGAAAAGATCTCCCATGGTCATGGATCAATAGGATTAAAATGGTGAAAATTGACATCTTACCAAAAAGCAATCTACAGGTTCAATGCGTTCCCCACCACAATTCCTGCACAATTATTCACAGATCTTGAAAGAACAATTCACAACTTCATATGGTAAAACAAAACAAGAGAAACAAGCAAACAAATAGAAAAACTAAGATAGCCAGAACAACCCTGAACAATAAACAAACTTCTGGAGGAATCACCATCCCTGCCATGAAGCTGTACTACAGAGCTATTGTAATACAAACTGCACGGTATTGGTATAGAAACAGACAGGTAGTTCAATTGAATTGACCCAGAAATAAACCCACATACCTATGGACACTTGATTTTTGACAAAGAAATCAAAACCATACAATGGGAAAAGGAGAGCACTGTCAACAAATGGTGGTGGTTTGACTGGATATCTGTATGTAGAAGTAATATAGCACAGTCCTACAAGGACCTGAATGGACATGCATGGCATGTACTCACTGATAAGTACATATTAGCCAAAAAGTTCAGAATATCCATGATACACCCCATAGTCCCAAAGTTAAAAATTAAAGAAGGCCAAAGTAAGGATGCTTCACTCTCACATAGAAAGGGAAATGAATTATCCAGGGGATGCAGAAGGAGGGAGGGACCCCATGGGTGAAGGGAGAGCTAGGGATACAGGGAGTTAGGATCAGGCATGGGGAGAGACAGGTGAGATTCTCAGAGAGCCAAGAGAATACATTGAAATATGCAGCTGCCAGGTGTCAGGGATGGGAAGATTCTTTAGGAATTCCCTGAGGCCAGCGATGACAAAGGCTCCCAGGAGTTAATGCAGGTGACCTTAGCAGAAATGCCCAATAGTTGCTATATGGAACCTGAAGAGACCAGTTTCCTGTAGCCACCAACTATTTTCTAGTGATATTAAATGAGCTAATAGTGACAACAAATTTCAATAGAATTTTTATTTGTAATTATTTTTAATTGGTCACTTTATTTATTTACATTTCAAATGTTATTCCCCTTCCCAGTTTCCCCTCTACAATTCCCCATCCCCTTCTCCCTCCCCCTGACTCTAAGAAGGTGCTCCCCCACCCTCCCACACACTCCTGCCTCAGAGGCCTAACATTCCCCTTTCCTGGGTCATCAAGCCTCCACAGGACCAAGAGGCTCCCCTCCCAGTGATGCCAGATAAGGTAACCCTCTACTACATATTCAGCTGTGCCATGGACCAGTTGGCCTCCCTCAATCCATGGAAGAAATCAGGGGTTCCAGTTATAGGTGAGCAAGGAGTTGGTACAGGTGATAAATAGACATGGATACAGAGAAAGTGTGTATTTGAATATATTTTTTCCAAGCAGACACCAGACTTTTGTTTGTTTGTTTGTTTGGTTGTTTTCTGTTTTTGTTTTTTGTTTGTTTGGTTGGTTTTTTTTTGTTTTTCGAGACAGGGTTTCTCTGTGTAGCCATGGCTGTCCTGGAACTCACTCTGTAGACCAGGCTGGTCTCGAACTCAGAAATCCACCAGACTTTTAATACAGAAGAAAAACAAGAAAGCTAGGCGAATATATCCCCTAGGTACATTGACACAAAACAAAGAAAATGCATACATAAAAAGATAGAGGAAGCCAGGCCATGTTTACAACTGAGAATAGGAACAACCCTTAATTAAGATCAGCTTAACACAGGAGCCAGGTGAATGCTCCGATGCAATGCTAGTCTATTGTTAACCCACCACCAGGAGTCCTTTAGTAAATACCTGATTATGCTATTCCTCTGGACCTAGTGAAAAGCCTGCACCAGGAAATTCAGTTCTACTAACCCTTTCCTGAATAATACTACCACAACCCACCTATTTCCTAGGCCATTGTGCATTCCTGGGTATGGGTGTTACTCGGCTATTGTTCTAAGTAATTACTATGTAGACTAGCCCTGAGCTTTCTAGCTCTTATTCAAAATTGTAATGCCTGATTATTTTTACTGTTTCTACTAGAGGTAAATTTGAATGTTACTGAATAGGTAACTTTCTCACTGAATTCCAAGCTTAGGGTTGGCTCAAAGACTTTCTAGGACATTGGAACAATGGCATAGGCTTAGCTATATGTCAAAATCAATCCTTAAAGGCACTTATAATAAAACAATCCTAAAAGAGAGCACGCGGATCCATACACCAGACTAATGCGGGGACAGATTTTGAATATACATGCTATGGGAATGCCAAGGTTCCAGGAGGCTAGTTTCCGTGAAACTCTTTGCCTGGGGTCTGCTTCCAGGTTTCTAAGCCTGTCACAGCAGTCACTACTGGAGTGGATGTAGCACAGCTGGTTACCCCTGTGCACTCTTTGAATGGTGGTTTAGTCACTGGGAGCTTGGAGGGGTCTGGTTGGTTGATACTGTTCTTCTTATGAGGTTGCAAACCCTTTCTGCTCCCATAGTCCTTGGCCTAAATTCCCCTTTGAGGTCCCAGCACTCAGTCAAATGTTTGGCTGTGTCCATCCACATCTGTATTGGTTGAGCTCTGGCACAGCTTCTCAGGGAACAGATGAACTGGACTCCAGTCAGTAAGCATGTCTTGGCATCAGCAATTGTGTCTGGGTTTGGTGTCAGCAGTTGTGTGGGATGCCTAGGTGGGACAGTTTCTGGATGGAGGGGTAGTGGGGGATGGTTAGCCATTAGAAAGTTCCAGATGCCAGGGACCCAAGAAGTTCCCAGGACCCAACATGGAGAATTTTAGCCAAAATACTCAACAAAGGGAGAGAGAACCTCTAGAGACCATATCCAGTGGCTAGGCATGGCTCCTAGTTGAGGGATGGGGCCACCCACCCACCTCAAAAATATTAATCCAGAATTCCTCCTGTCAAAAGGAAATGAAGGGACAAAGAGTAGAGCAAAAACTGAAGAAAAAGGCATCCAGATTTTTTTATATAATAAAAATAAGCACTATTTAAGTGTATGTTTAAAAATAATAAACTAACATATCACTCATAGGGTGTCAATTCCAAAACATGTAACAGTACCATGAATCATGTTCGTATTTTTCAGTTGTTAATATTTTTAAAATAAAACTAGTTTAAATGTTATACTCTTATGAATGGTTAAAAATGTGACTTAATATATGTAACCTAGAAAAACCTTTCCACATTTATTTTTTAATTTTTTAATTCAATTAAGATATAATTCTATCACTTCACTATTTTTCCCTTTATTTTATTCCTTCCCTATCAGATCTTCTCTCTTCCCAAACCAGTAACTATTTGTTGTTAGATATGCATGTTGATGAATAAACATATTTGATGTATCTACCTGCTGCCAGGACTGACCCTTCCTTCTTGGATAACAAATAAAGGGAATTATGCCTGTGGACGACTAATTATTCCACTCTCAATAGATAATATTTGTCTCTAGGTCTTTACCTAAGCATGGGATCTCATGAGATTCTCCCCATTTACATTGAAATATCAAGTTATTTTTTTTTAATTTATTCAAGTCTTATTTAGGCAACCATGATGTTGGCATTTAATGCCTGCTGATCCCTGTAACCCCTAGATAGCACAATCTCATCGGTGACTTCCTGGTCCTCTGGATCTTGCAATTTTTCTGTCTTACATTCCAAGGATATTGCCTGAGCCATGAGTGCAGGAAGAAACCATACTCTTGAAGATGCTAGAGAATTTGTACCTTGATTAAGTCTGCCTAGGATAATCAACTATTAAGATAGACTAGCAAAGACATCTGCCATTTTATCCTCCCAGAGTGTTAGTAATTTTCCCTTGGACCACAATTCAGTGATTGGGGCTATCAGTTTTTCTTTCCTTTGCTTCTCACACTGACAAAACTCATCCTGGCTACAAAGTAAACTCAGTACCATTTATGATTTGACATCAACTCATAATTCTTTATTTGCTCCAAGGACGCAGAAGCACTTTAAGGTTGTAAAATTTCTTGCTACATTTGAACTAAATATTTTAGACTATACATATTTACACCTCTTGATCCAAGATTACATTGATGGATAAGTGAATCCATTTTTATGAGCACTTCATCTCATATCTTTATGCCAAGAACTCTATTCCATGAATACCAATGCAAATAGAAATGCTTCCCGCAAGAGCACACTGAACTCCAATTTACAGTGATGGTACAACGTTGCCTCTTTTATACCTAATACCACCTGAAAGTATTTTCACAGATACTCTCAGGAAACTCAGCAGAAATTATGATGAAATGTGTGAATTCGAATCACATTTACTTAGAAACTCTCAGAATCGAAAGGATTTTGTATTTTATTCCATCGTGGCATCATATTCTTAACAGAGAGAAAAAAATTACTTTTAACTCAATCACATTTAGAGAAATTACCATGTACTAAACTATGTGATAATTTAGATAATTTAGATTTCACTTAATAACTTCAAACATATGTAACAATATTTTTTGGTTGATGATTTAGTCATGACTAATGCCAAAGTGGTATTCTTGGTATTCATCTGTCAGTCATCTATCATCTATTCTTCACCCTGTTCAGTTATGAGTATCTAAATTATTATGTTTAATGTGCATGCATAATCAAGAATATATGTGTATGTATAAACCAAAGTAAAAAATTAAATATATTTGTCACCTTTCAATCATTACTAAAATAATGATGGTGAGAAGTCTGGTGTAATTCTAATAATGATGTAATTTTCATAGACAGATTTATACCCCCAATCTTTACTGAACTAATAATGTAATTTTTACAGATATTTATCCTCAAAGTGAATTTTAGCTAATATTGTAAACTGCTCATGAATGAAATCATACATTAATACCTCCATTACATCTTCCCCACATTGAAACTGGTGAAGTCAATTGGCCCAAGTATAATTAACCTAACTCCCCTTGTCCTTTTCCTGGCTAACATTGATTGTTTAGGACTTGTGTATGTATTGCATTTCACATTAGTTAAACCATGAGGAGGCTTGCTGGGACCTGCTAAGAAAGGCTCCTTTGTTGAGTCCTAGTTTGCAGATGGCAGAATCTAATAAAGTTCTTCCAACACTTTTGGGACTCTTGGCTGGAGAAATACACACAAGAAGCTACACAGAAATGAATGTTCTTGAGTAAATCTTAACAATTCTTATCGTCTAATCACTGTGATGATTTACGGCCATAAATCCTGTGCCATGTGCTATTTAGGACTTGAGATTTTTCTGTTTCTCGCAATTGAAAAAAATTTGGCAAGTCTTTGAAACCTAAGCCATATCAGTTCTATAATGGAGGTATAAATAATCAACCCTCCAAGAAACCCACTATACATTAATCCATCTGAAAATGCCTGAGGCTAATAATTTATGCAAAATGAAATTTCACAAAAATTATTCTAACATTTATTCAGCTTAATAATGAAAGGACAAGTTCTCCAGTATGGGTCAAAAAGAATGATAGCTTAAAATTTCCATGTTAATGTCAATATTACTGCAGATCCACCTTTTAGACATGCACTTTTTTTTTCACATATCACTACTCAAAAACCTCTAAGGTAACATGAACAGCTATGTACACTGTTACTAGCAAGATAATCTGCACCCCAACATCGTTGTTTTTCCATTTAAAATGTCTTCCAAGATCTCCAAAAATCTAGGAATTTTTTTTTTATCCCACAGTGCTTTGCCACTTAATTTCAGGGTGGTAATCCTCTAAGTGCCTCACTGGAAAACGATGAGTTTCATTAAGGATAATGAGAAAAATGAATTCTGCAGGATTACGCTTTTACTTGTTTGGGTTTGCTTTTTGGATTCAGGCTGAACTCCAATTCTCTTTTCTCTATCTCCACTGCCCCTGGAAGAAATGGATTTTCACCACACTTAGCCACATTATCACAGTGTGCTTCCATCAGAGTTTACCTTAATTGGAATATTAGTCTTCTTTGAACCCAGTATTGCACTTGGACAATTTTAGGTCAAGAAACCTTTTCCTTTAGTTTTCTAATTCTGATTCTGCTAAACTCTTCTCCCAAGAAAGAATGGCATTTCTTATGTTTGTCTGTTTTCTTGGCAGCATTTAATTTCTTGATACAAATCTCTGTCTTTAATTTGTCTCTTCTAATGGCTTTCTCAAGATCATTTACTACTCTTGGCTCCCACTTGCTTCTCTGATAATCAATTAGCCTTCCTGGGTTCTTTCCTCCTCCATGAATTTAGAAGTTTCATGTGTCCTAGATTTTTCTCTCTGTGTATACATCTAAGGTTACAGTCTTTTTCATTCGAGTGCCCAGCTGCCAAAATCAGATCTGCAGCAATATTAGTAATTTCACATTTCTTCACTAGTGACAATTCGAGTTAAATCCCTTAATAAAAACTTTTTACTTTAAAGGTTTCTTAGCCACATTTGTCTTTATTTTTTTCATTTAATTTATTTTTGAGAATTCATAGGTAAGTGGTTGCATTTCTTTCCTCATCATTTTCTCTCTATTCTTAAAATTCACTCATTTTCACCCCGTTCTCAAATTAATGATCTCTTTTACTATTTTGTCATATATATATATATATATATATATATATATATATAT
>NC_034600.1:66699714-66780545 GCF_900095145.1 Mus pahari | reverse complement strand
GTGTGAGAGAGAGAGAGAGAGAGAGAGAGAGAGAGAGAGAGAGAGAGAGAGAGAGAGAGAGAGTTTTCTTTGGATATTTTCTGTTAGTTTTCTCTTACTCTGTCACATTTGGTTTGTTTTATATTTTATTTCATAATTGTTTCTTAGATGTCTTTATTTTGTAAGGAAATACAAAAAGGATATTCATCCAAGCAGAGGCTACAGAGGGACTGTGTGTTCTCCCTATCCATATTTGGATCTCTATTGGTGTTGCTATTGTTTAGACTTTAATTTTTTTGAATTGTAAAAGCCAGTCAACCAGGACATCTGCTAGGAGATGATGTTCTATGTATGCAGGTTGTTATATACACTGGCCTTATAAAATGTGGATCCAACGTTGTCCTCAGCATTCTCCTGAGTGATTTTACTGCCTCTGCCTTTTTTATACTCCCATATGCTTTTTTGGCCAACCTTTTAACAGGGTGCCATATCAAATTTTATTATTGATGCATCCCGCCATGTCAACGAAAAAAAAAGCATCCTTACATATCTATTTTCAGATGGGTCTCAATATCTTTTTCCAGAAATCGGGCTCTACATGTTAAGAGTGCCTTAATACCAGGTCTCACTTTCTCCTGAATTTCCCTTCAATCTGATTCTGGAAGTAAGAAATTTATAATACTTTGTTTCCTTCATGACACAACCAGGAACAACTGTAGACTTTGTCATATGAGAGCTAACTTATATGTGTTTGTTGTGTAAGTTAATAGAAGGAGGACAAATGTGTCTGGTAAAACAAAACAAAAACCAGTGATGAAATCTTTTTGACCAACTGATATTTGGCATGTTTGATACTGGGCTACGGAGATGGCTCAGTTCAGAAAATTCTCACTGTGTAATCATGAGGACCTGTGTTCAAGCACCAATACACACATATCACACACACACACACACACACACACACACACACACACACATTTATGTAATTCCAGTATTGTGGAGATATTGCACCTTTATTTAGTGGGTTGTAAAAGAAAGACAAAGAACTCAAGCAAGAAGGGAGATATACAGAAGAGGTGGCCAGGAAGAGACAGAAGAAAAAAATGGAGTATATACAATTAAACTATATTGTATACATACATGAAATTTTTATCCTTCATAAAAAGAAATCAAATTTTGTATGCTAGATTACAGTTACAGGTGATCATCCCCTGATGGCAGAGATAATCTGGCTGCATATGTAGAAAGCATGTTGGCAGTTGTCTACCTGTTCCTATTACATCCTTTCTCAAGGAGCAGAAAGTAGATAGGCAATGCAGTCAAAATTGGACAACCTTGAAGACTGTTCCTACTTCCTCTAGTAAGCCTTCATTTCCTCCAAGTTACACAAATTTTGCATATCAGGTGAAGTACAAGTTTTCAAACACAAGCTTATGAGAGATATTTTACATTCAAAACCACAACTTGTTGTATTCTATAAACTAAACAATCTTTAAAATCAATTGCTACTGATAAACCCACTAGTATACATAATAGTTGTATTATAAGTAAGTCCATAATATATATTGCTGCCAAAGAAATAGTGGCTCAATACATTTTTAGCAAATAGCCAGTAGGTTAAAAATATATCTGATTGTATTTAGGAAAATGTGAGGTGGGAATTTCCAACTATTTTATGTTTTATCACATAGAAAGGCTTCAATTGAGTACAACAGAAAAATTGCACTGCCTAGTATTTTTAAGAAAATAAATTTAGGTAATAAAAGTATTTTTTGTTTCTATTTCTGAAGTAAAATATGCTTAATAACTTTAATTTTTTTCTTTAAAAATGCAAACATTATAGAAGAGCCCCACAAGAAGAGAGATCTGGTGCGTAGCTGACAGCAGGGTCCATTACAATTCATATCCTGAGGCCTGAGGAATGTCTCTCCACACATTTCCTTACAAATCACTACTGGTTACAGCAGAACTCTAGTTGGAGAGAAGCCAGCATTGCCTTTGCAGATCTTAGGCTTATAAAAAAAAATCACATATAAAATGTTTTGAAGCTAAACTCTGTTATCTGTTCTAAAAAACAAAATTGAATAAACCTTTATTTCCATGTATGTATAGATGTGTCTGACCTCAGTAAGAAAGATTCTCACAGAGTCAACACATTTACTGCTTAGCAAAGCCAGAAAGATACACCCTCCAGAATTTCTTTTTTTTTTTTTTTTAATTCCAGGCACCTTAAAATGTAAGTTTGCTTTGTTCATTTTCTCTGCACTTTCTGCTTGATATTTAAGTATCCACATCTCTAAAGGCAACACCAGTGCTAGTGTTTTCCAATATAAATGGTGAATAATGGTTTCCTTTACTGAAAACACTTTGTGTGGGTTCAGTGACCAAAGCTGTTTATTCTTAGCATGTAAGTTACTCCATGCTGGTATCTGACATTTATTGTTCATTTATTGTCTCCAGAATTATATAACATATCAGTTGAAGTCTAGGGTACTTCCCCTTACAACTATATTTGAGAAACTAAAGATGAATGTGAAGATCCTTTCTGTAATACAGGAAATGCTGAAAGTTTTAATGATTTATAGTTAAATGCATCAATTCTCTGCAGAGTAATCTACAACTATGTACATTTTTTTGTACAAAGTAAACACAGTACATGATACACAATATTTATTTTCTTTCTTAAAAATCTGTCTATCTCTATCTATCTCTCTGTCTCTCTCATTCTCTGTTTCTGTGTCTGTCTGTAGTTCTCTGTCTTTCTTTGGGTCTATCTGTCTCTCTGTCTCTCTGTGCATTTGTGTGTGTGTGTGTATGTGTGTGTGTGTGTGTGTGTGTATGTGTGTGTGTATGTGTGTGTGTGTCTGCATGCCAGGTATATGGGTATCTGTGGAGGCCATAAGGTGTCAGAGCCCTGCAAGCTGAAATTACAGCTGCAAGAGACAGGTGATGGAAAACAAACCAAGGTTTCAGTGGAAAAGCAGAAAAGTTTTCTTAACCTCTAAACCACATACCCAGCCTCCAGCATATAATTATTTTTCAGACTTCACATGCTTGCTGTGTTTCATGTATTAAGATCATTTTCATACACATTCATGGATCCCTAACTCCTCTTATGTCCCTAATATAGTATCTATCAGAACCTTATTGATGAAATTTTCAATGACTACTTTAAACTAAACTTTTGATGATTTGTTTGGTTTAATGAATGTGAAAAGTCAACTATTTGATATTAGGTATAATAATTGAGGATAATTTTAGATTAAGAACTGAAGAATTACTGTCAGTTATTTTAGTTAAGAATCAATTTTACTGGTATTTTTCTCATGGGTCTTTACTCTTCTGAGTTGTACTCAGGTGTAGTTCCAATGGAAAAGAATAAAATAATTACAAATTTTCTCCTTCTAAAATTTGCATTAGGAGATACCTTACATTCACTAAGATGTGTATTTACAAGTTGAGTGATTATGTATACATTCCCTGGAACAAGGATAGATGCAAACTGTGAAATGTCACTTTCCATGCATTTGTAAATGAGGATAAATATAAAGCGATTTTTATTTGACTGCATGAAAATGCAAAACTATCCATGAGAGAGAAGTTACCGTGCTTGTGTGTCTTTTGTGGTCTGTTGTTACTTCAATCAATATTTTCTCCTCTAGATCATCCACTTATTAGTCAATTTCATTATTCTTTACAGCTGATTATTATTCCACTATGTAGGTATATATTTTACTCATTTATTCATTTGTTGAATGGCATTTAGATTGTTTGTATTTCCAGGATATTGTGAACAGGCAGCAGTAAATATTACTGAGCAAGAATCTACTGAGTGGGATTCCAAGTACTGTAGGCATATCCCGAGATGTGGCTCATATGAGAAATTTACTTTTAGTGTTTTTGAGTATTCTTCATATTAATTTCTGGTGTTGCTGTACTTTATTTCCATCAACAGAAATAAGAGTTTCTCTTTGTCTAGTATATTGTCAGTACTTTATTTCAGTGGATTTCCTGATCTTTGCAATTCAAGCTGGTGTGAGATGAAATATCAAATATAAATTTAATGTGCCTTTCTCTAATTGCCAAATGTGATGAACAGTTTTTAAGTGTATTATGGTATTATTTTTTTCTATTAAGAACACTTTATTTAACTCCTTAGACTATTTTTAAAATCATCAGATGTAAGTATATATTATGGAGTAGCTGCATCATAGTTTCTGCTTCTATGACTAAGGGAGCATTATAGGAGAATTTTGGAAATGATTGAAAAAACCAGAATAGCCAGAAGTATAACAATCTTTCCTAGAATGGTTACATGAACAAGATCAGGACAATGTTGATATAAACAAACATGCTCATGTGCAAGGAGGAAATTTTCATGGGGTTCATACTTCTAAATACAGAGATATAGGTAGATAATTACTATTGCAAGAAGGATAACTCACCTCTTGCTACATTCACTCCAGTAGTAACAAGCGCGACAGGCCCCCAAAACCTGGGCACTGTCCCAAGGTGAAAAGTTCACAGAAACTTAGTCTCCTAGAACCATGGCATCCTGTATAACGAATGCTCCAATGTCCTTGCTTTAGTTGGTAAATGGATCTGTGTGTTTTCCTTTAATATTGCTTTATTATAAGTGCCTCTATTTGACTTATAGCTAAGATAGATTCTAGGCAGTCAGTCCTTTAGCCTACCCTGGGCATGGATAGCTAAGTCACTGCCCTACACAGGAATTTACCATTATCTAGGAAGAAGGAAGTTTGTGATCTAAAGAGGAACCAGAGTAGATACTTAGAACTTTAAATAGCTGAGTTACACCCATACACAAGTATTTACAATAGCCTAGGGGGAAGGTGGATAATACAATAGACTGGAATAGGAACTATGGCAAGGGCACGAAACCCTTGCCCCTGGCTCCTAAGATTAAGTGGACCATAGGTGGAGCTGATTTTGATCCCAGTTGTTAACATTGAATTTTATCCCAGTTGGTTCCTGCCAGCCCTTCCGTGTTTGCATTCCTCAGTTTTGTGTAACTTCCCTATTTTCTTCAGTATAAAATGTTTGATGTTCGATTTGACAAATTACATTCAGATCCAGCACATGCTCATGTCTGAGTCTGTCAATTCCCACTGACTCTATGACCATCTGCAGAAAACCCTGATTCCCATGGATTGAGGGGAGCCAACTAGGTCCAGTCCATGGCAACCTCTCTCTTGGATGAGTCCCCTTATTGGTTTTCAGATATAGAATTGTCAGTCCTAAAACCATATGCAAGCAAGGAACATAAGCAGACCCAACAGTTTTTTGTTGTTGTTGTTTGTGTGTATGTATGTGTTTGCATGTGTGTGTGTGTGTGTGTGTGTGTGTGTAAGAAAGAGAGAGAGAGAGACAGAGAGACAGAGAGAGAGATAGGTGGATGATATAGATATAGATGAATAGATGACATATAGATACATAGATATAGAGGATATATATGCTCACACATGTACAACACACACACAAATTAAAGGAATATTAAAGGAACTTAAGCTGCTTAGATTGACAATATAACACAGGACAACAGATTAACAAAACCTCCAGTACAATGCATGTAAGACCTCCCTCTGAATAGTTGGTCACAATATTTCAAGTGACACCCAACACAAAAAGGATTACAGGTATAGCCGTTAGATGCCTCTTAGGAATGATAGTATATACCTACAGACCTACAGATGAAGTCATGACATACATATATACATAGGACACATGCATATATATATATATATATATATATATATATATATATATATATATATATATATACATAGCACACATATATATATATATATATATATATATATATATATATATATATATATATATATGTACACATGTGTTTGTATTTATAAGAGTAATAATCAAAGATAAAGAAGTGCAGTTGAATAATTATAGAGAAGTATAAATGGAGGGCGGTTGGTAGAGGCTTAAGTGACAAAAAAAGAGTAGGACAGTCAATTATATTTCAAAAATAAAATTGAAAAAAATGAAAGATAGCCCTTGGGATAAAATGTAAGTACCACATTTCAAAAATAATAAAGATTAAAATTTTAAGAATTTTATAAATAATCAAACAAGTTTACCACACTAGTTCTTTTTATTATTGGTATATCTGATGTTATTTTCATTAACTATATCCAAACCCCATGAAGGTTTGATAGAATTTTGTGTAGGTAATCATAATTATTGTGTATGATAAGTTCAGCTATTACTTAGTCTATTTACCTAGTACATCTTTCTGAAGCAAACATCTACACGCTCTATATTCTGTTGAATCGGCATATATTTATAAATTAATTAATATGCAAATTCACATAATTGTAGTACATATTTGTCTATTAAATATAAGATCTTATTATTATAACATTTCATAAAAAGTAGAATTAGGATATCTAGTGTCTAGAAAAGATATATTAAACATTCAATATAATAGTCTATTACACTTCATCTATCCTTAAGTTAATTTAAACACAGAACTTTTAAATCTTGCCTATTTGGGGAAAATTAAATAAAGAAATATTCATGTCCTACTTTTGATAGTCTCAGTACTATAAGGCAATACTTTTTTACATTTCATTTTGTATATCAAAACAAACTTTTAAATGAACTATATCCCTTCATATGTACTATAATAATAAGATACGGAATTCCTGGATTTTAAACCAAAACTCTTTCCTATCTCTATTCTAAAACAAAGCCTCTCCCTGCGACAGGGGTACAATGAGAAACACTGCTGCAATTTATTGATGTGAGAAATGAAGTAAACACAATTAATGCATTGTCTCCTAATTTGTTGTTCCTTTTCACAATAAATACTTTTAAATGCTTGTCAGCAAACTAAACAGCATAGGTCAATATTTTGATATAGTCATCAAATGTGGCTAGGGTAAAAGTAGTTGAATTACTCTCAAAGGGAAACAACAAAAGCTTTCTCCAAGCAAATCAATACTACATGGTTTGGGTTTCTATTTTTGCTTAACCTTTCTTGACAAATTCATCTTATTAATTATTTGGGAACATAGGTCTGAGTAGGTGGCTGGATTAAATACAAACTTTAAGAAGTAAGGAGAGGAGACTGGAAAGGGAATAAGAAAAATGAGAAAAAAATCTTAGAAAATTAGTAAAGAGTCACATCTAATTTTAACTGCTGGGTACAAGTCTGAATTTTGTTGGAAATGCCACAAGTCTCCTGAGGAAGTTACGTTAGCCTGATATGAAACACTGAATTTTTTAGTTCAGTATAGATAGATTCTTAGACTTAAGATAAAAGTCCCCTTGAAATTCTTACCACTTCTAATAAAGGGTAAGGACAACTACAAGATTCTTCTCTTTGTGGAATAAACGATGTGAAAATGTTGAAATGATATAAGTGATGATGGTTAAATTTGTTCAATAACCAAAGGTAGTGGACTGATACACAGCTTCTGAGTCTACTAAAAGATTTTTTTGAGCTGAGTGACATTGTCATTCACTGTGCTAATGAGCTTTTTTGTGTTTTGTTTATTTGGTTGGTTTGATTTTTTTTTTTTGAGGGGGTATTATTTTATCTTTCCCAGAATGTGTCATTTCCCTTTAGTCTCAAGTTTGGAGAATCAGGTAGCTATGGTGGTATGGATGGTGATTGCCATGCGTTAGTGAGAAAACTAACAAACAGACAAAAAAAAAAAAAACAAAACAACAACAAAAAAAACAAAATACTCTCATTAATGACATTTACTTAGGTTTCTCAGTTACATAATTGTTTTAACTTGGATCACTGCTAAATAAAATTAAAAAGAGAGAAAAATATCCTAGTCATCCTTTCTCCATTGTGCTTTTAAACAGCACAAATTCTTTACATGAATGCAGTTTATAATATGTAGTAAAATGTTTAATTTTGCACAAATGTATGGCATTTATACTTCTGGGTAATTGTGTCTATGAATTCTTTTACAATTCCAAATCTTTTGGAATACAATGGAAATAGTTTGACAGACATTAAAATTACCTGTGTTCTGATTTGTAGAGACTATGATGACTTGTTACCTATTTTTGTTTTTGTTTTTCCCATAAAACTTTCTTGATCAGGAAGTACATATAGATTATATACAACCTCTGAAACTATAATAAAATGAAGGATTTATATCCCAAGACCTAACACTTAAACCATGTCCAACCATTACAGTTGTACAACCAGTGTCCTACTCTAGGTCAAAGAGCTAGGTCATTCTCCTTCCATGTTCTCCTTCTTCCATGTTCTCCTTCTTCCATGTTCTATCCAATATTACACATGGTAATAACACTCTCTGCAGCCTATTCTTTTCTTCAGTTTTGAAACATTAGCATCCATTAGTGGTCATCTCACTTTCATTGAACTTCATATGACTTAGAAAGTTTTTCATCAATGCCCGTTGGATTAACTGTAAAATTTTAAGCATCATTGAATTTTCTGATGACTGCTTACTATGTGGTTAAATAAGATCTGGGAAATTACCAATAGAAGCAGTGCAAAACCTGGTCAGCAGTGATACCTTTCAAAACCATTTAATTTTCAGTATAATACCATAAACCAGGAATTTTGGAGATACTCAAAGAGATAACTTTCAGGCATTTTTATACTATCACATTGATCATAAAGACACATAGTGTCACTCTGCTACTGTGATTGTCATCATTGTTGGGCTATGTAGATATGCCCAGTCACATGAATACAGATAAGCAAATGTGACATTGAGAATTCATTATGTCACCTGTTTTAATACTGACGATTGATACCTACTAGAGTTTAAAGTAATGGACTCCTGAGGGCTACATGCTAATAGATTACCTCCTTGGGCAAATTAAGGAAGGAGATTTTCTATGATTTTGTTAACTTTAAACATGGATTAAAGTTATGTGTACATATGTGTGTGTTGGTACTTGAGAGTGTAAAGTACATCTCAACACATAATGCACACTAGAACCAAGAGACAATTAGAAAAAGGAGAGAGTGTAGAAGCTATGTTTAAACTTTAGAACATGCTACCTGAATAGATTTGGTTGCTTTCAATGATTCTGGAGCTACCTCTAACACCAAGGTTGTTAATTCTGTTTTTTCTTCTATCCTTTGCCTTTTACATTTAATTTTATGTTACATTTCTTATTTATTTTTACATTTATATCTGAACTTGTTGGGAATGTTCTTTGTTCTACTAGTTTCCTGTCTCCCTCAGAACACAGAATGTGCCATTCCATTTGTTGCCATCTCCCACCTATTTCTGACAAATGAATTCAGGGTAGGTATTACAATTCCTATGGGAACATGACAATAATAGCAAAGAAGCCAGCCCTGCTGGTGATTAGACAATAAAAGCATAGCTCTGCATGAACACATCTCTTAATGCACAGAGTCTCCTGACTAAGTTCATAATAAAGGGTCATTTTTCTACTGACAATCCCTCTGATCACAATCCTGCACTCTGTAAGAGAAGCAGGAATTTCCCACAAGCTTCATGCATAGTCAATAGGGAAACAGCCATGCCTCACTGCCTTCTTCGAGATGTAACTGAGTTGCTGCCATTAGACACTTTCCTGCCATATAATGGGTAAAAGTTCAGCTGGTTCTCTGTACCTCATTGCCAGTTCATGAGCACACAGGGTTTAATCCTATCATTCAGGAAGCATCCAACTGTATCAATGCCACTGTGACTAAGTACACGCACTTATTTGCTAGGTAAAAGTAGCTAATGGAAAAAATTCTTACAAACAACTCTATGATAGCACAGATTTTAACAGTGCCCGCAACATAGAAGAGAAGATGAATGCCCACTCCCGTCATAGACAGGACTATTAAAATTTTACTTGTTTGTGGTATTGTGTGACTATTCTTTAATCTCAGACACAGGATAAACATGGATCAGGCTAAACAACATGCTCCACCCCACTTGGAATTCTTAAAATGATTTGGAATCCTGAGAAAAGAAAAGATGGGATTTCTAACTACACTTTTTGTATGCTTTCTATGCAGAACTTATGTAAATGTACACAATCTTTATGATAATGGTTAGAATGATAAACACATAGCTTCGTCTTTTTGATACAGACTAGTTACCTAAGTGGATAAAAATGGAAGGATTGTTCAGATGAGATTTTTTTGTGGGCATGTGTGTAAGAACTGATATTGAGTGCTAACTGGACCTTATTTTCTTGAGGTAAGAAATAAAAAGAAAGATTCTAAAGTATTTGGTTACACTCTCCCAATCATTTATTCTCCTGCTTCTGCTTCCTGAGTACCTGCGATTATAGGCCAATAGCATGAAATTTTTATATCAAAACTTCCTATGTTACAATTTTAAATAACATGGGTACAATGGGATAGCAGTCATTGCTGCAAAATATTTAATTAGGCCATTTAAAAGGAAAGTAAAAGGAAAATAAATAAATCCCATCCTTCATGTTCCCCAATGCATGGTTTTGTAATGACTTTAGTTGTGAACCAAGAATTCCCACAAAATTGAAATTGTTAGTGCTCTTAGACCAGTATTAAATGAATGAAAAAAAAATAACATTAACGATGTAAAGAACTGAATCTCTATTAGATCATGAATTATTATAAGAGCTGTGATATTTTTATTCAAGTCATCATAAAATTGACATGCTCCTTGTTAATGACAGGCATGACCTTATGTAGTAAAAGTTCTATTTTGAATATTCAGTAACTGCTTAAGTCATCAGAATAAATCAAAAGGTTGGCTTAACTCATGAATACATTATAGAAGGAATTCATACTGTTAAATGTCACTTGAGAAATTGAGAAAAAAATTGATGTGAGATAGATGATGATTATTAGTGTTCTTATTTAGCGATATTTGAAACAAACAAAAGTTGTGCATGAAGAAGAGTTGAAAAACCTTGGAAATACAGTGACTTGAAATTGATTGTGGAGACTTAGGAATGACTGGATCTGAGAAAGAAGAAGGAATTTACCATAGAAAAGACATATTCAAATTTAGTTGAAATTTATTTATCACAATTTCCTAGATCATTTGGGAAATCTCAACCCACAGAGTCCTTTATACATCCCACCGCAAAGCTCTTTTAAATAGATATTATTTATTTACATTCCAAATATTGACCCCCTTCCTAGTCTCCCCTCTCAGAAACCCTTCCCCTTCCCTCCCCTCTTTGCCTGAGAGAGTGCTCTCCTAACCCTTCAACCCTTCATCTCCTACCTCAACCTCTCACTCCTCACTCACTCCTTCACTCCCCATAAATTTTCCCCATACCCACCCACCACTACCTCACTTTCCCCAGCACTACCCCTTCCCTGGAGCATCAAGTCTCTAATACTCTCCCACTAAGGCCAGACAAGGCAGTCCCCTGCTACATATGTGCCAGGGTCCAAGAACCAGCCCATATATGCTCTTTGGTTGGTGACTACATCTCTGGGAGATCTGAAGGGTCCCAGTTAGTTGATACTATTGTTCTTACTATGGGGTTGCCATCCCTTTCCCTTCAGACCCTTCAATCCTTCCCTTAACTCTTCCATAGGCACACAGACTTCAGTCCAATGGTTGGCTGTATGTATCTGCATCTGGCTCAGTCAGCTGCTGGAAGAGCCTCTCAGAGGACAGCCATGCTAGTCTCCTGTCTGCAAGCACAACATGGCATCAGTAATAGTGTAAGGGTTTGGGGTCTAAGCATGAGGTAAATCCTAAGTTGGGCTTGTCAATGGATGGCCTTTCCTTCAGTCTCTGCTCCATTTTTGTATTTTTCTCCTGTTTGTTTTATGTATATGTCTACCTAGGCTTGAAATCCAAATATTGCTCCCAGTGCCACCATAAATTGATTCATCATTCTTCTTACTAAAATTTGTTCCTCTCCTGTGATTCAACACTTTCTACTTACTTTAAAAATAAACATTTATTTCATTCTTTCTCAGAACACAGAACTCCTTGACACCTGTTTTTAGAGTGTGATTTACCTTACAGTCTTCGTAATAACCCAACACAGTGTTTCAGACAGTAGGCACTTGACACAACACATTACAAGCTCATAAAAGATTAGAAAAATTAACTTCCTGTTTCTAGGGTTTGCATTGGCTGGACTAGTGTTACACATTATCAAGTTTATTGTATTTGAGAAATTGTGTAAATGGGATCTTTAGATAGAACAAGCACATAATTTATGTTGATGCAAAGCATTCCAAGCATATTAAAAAAAATACTTTCTATGTAGTACAAACATGATTAATTATAACAAACGGAAAAAAGTTAGCTGCCAATTTTTTTTTTTGTAAAAGGGGTATCTTAGCAATAGCAAATAACACTGATGTTAATAACATTATAATATGTATTATTAAGAGTGGCAAAATCATATTATCCTATCCACTGCTTCGGAGAATCTGTTGGGAAGAGACACCATGAACAAGGCACTGTAATAAGAGAAAGCTTTTAATTGAGGAGATCCTTAAATTTTCAGAGGATTAGTCCAGCATCATCATGGTGGAAAGCATGGCAGCATGCAAGCTGGCATTGGAGCAGTAGCTAATATATACTTCCTGATCCGTAGGCACAGAATCTCTGGGCTTCGTTTGGCCTTTTGAAATCTAAAGACCTATTGCCCAGTGACACATTTCTTCCAACAAAACAGAACTTCATAATCATTTTAATACTTTCATAAAGTATTAAGGTATGGAGTGTTTTTAATCATAAGAATGTCTAGGAAGACATTCTTATTCAAAACACCACTCATTAAATATTTTGTGCTTATTATATAGTCTAGTATTTTAAGATTTTCCATTACTACCATTGTAGAACTGGCCAAGTTATGCTAAATAGCCTTCAGTTAACACAGCTATAAAGGGCATTTGACATTGAACAATTAATTCACTGAACAACCAAGGTTTTGACATTTTGACACTGAATGCTTCCTTCAGGGAACAACAGGGCTTTTATCCAATGACAGCTTCTTTAAATCCTATGCTTAAGTAAGGTGAGAAATCCTAGGGACAATGAAGGACCATCACAAACCACATAACGCACAGCACTTTGAAAATTAAAGGTTCCACACAAGCTTTTGCAACATTGCTTTGCTGTGCAGATTCTACGGCACAGAGCCGTTGCTCAGGAAATACTGTATAGTAAAGGAAATGAAGTTACTTTTATTTAATTCAGATAAAATGATTTGTTATAAATTTGAAATATATCGCTGTTTTTAAGGTTCATATTGAAATGTTTGCTGTATATCTTTGTTACAAAATATATTTTCGGTAAATGGTTTGAATTTGTCCATATTGAAAGCAAAGATACAAAATAATAAATAAGATGATGTGTATATAGGAATCATATAAATTCATAGCATTAACATTTCGCTTCTGATATTGAGTAATAGAGAATATAGTATTCTATTCCTTTCCAAAACTGTGAAAGACTGATAATTTCTCTAGAGTCACATAACCCTAATACCAATTTTCAAATATCTAATGACATGTAAATGATATTAAATTCATTATTTTTAATTATCTTTTTCTTTTCTATTTATCTTTCTTCTTTCTCTTATTTTCATAAAAATCACTAAATGAAAGAGTCTGAATTCTGTGAAAAGTCTTTTAAATTAAATTTTCCAGGACATTTCTGGCTTCTTTGATTTGTATTTATTATATTCTGAAATCACCA
The DNA here is from genome assembly GCF_900095145.1 of Mus pahari. Lineage (NCBI taxonomy): Eukaryota > Metazoa > Chordata > Mammalia > Rodentia > Muridae > Mus > Mus pahari. The sequence continues at coordinate 66,766,896 of NC_034600.1, read as the reverse complement.
ATTAATACTTTTCAGCCTCATACCAGCATAGTGGTGCTCATCAGACTTAACCAGAAAGCAAACTCCACATTCTCTTGGTCGGCTTCAGGTTTATTATAACCAAACCCTCTGTGTGTTAAAGTTGCAACACTGAGACCCTGGGCAACATATTATTCACTTATTCCATTCTCTTTTGCAAGCATCTAATTCTGACTTGCCAGGGGCACCAAAGCTCCCTAGTAGTTCATACTTACTGTGACGCTTTTCAGATATAAATCATTGTTGGGTTTCCTTAGAAATATATCATTGTGTTTGCTTGTACTATAATCACTGAGACTTTAATAATAACAGGTAGTGTCTGTTCTGCTATAGTTGTCCTGCCCTGCTCAGAACAGATAAAGCAGCACCAGAATCTAGTTTCCTGTACTCCCTTCAGTCTAATCACTGAACTCAGATGAGCCCAAGGAGAGGACTGTCCAAGCATCCTGCCATTCTGCCATTCCTACTCCATGCCATAACTGCCTGCAACCCACACCTCTCCTGTGTGGGAGCCTCTCCAGCCTAAGTAGTTCAGTTCAGGTTCCTACAAATAAGAAGGTATCTCTCTCTTTCTCTACACACGCACGCACACACATGCGCACATGCACACACGCACACACAGAGTTAGAGCTCTCAAGAACTCTCAAAAAGAGACAGGGTGCCAATAAATCAAACAATCAAATATATATAAATAAATGTGATGTGTGTGTGTTCTTAAAGACTCTTAAGTCCTACCAAAAATTTGGATTCTAATGTACACACACATACACACACACACACACACACAGAGAGAGAGAGAGAGAGAGAGAGAGAGAGAGAGAGAGAGAGAGATGTGGAGAGAGAGGGTTAAAGATCTCAAATACTTTTAAAAAAGTGAAAGAGTACCAATGAAACAAACAAATAATAAAAATAAATAAATAAATACATAAATAAATAATCTTCCTATATACCAAAGAATATCAATGGTACAAATACAGAAAAAAAAGTAGAAAAAGCTCATTCACAAGTCAGCCTTTCTGTGTGAGTGTGTGTGTGTGTCTAGTTTTTGTCTGTCTCTGTATGTTGCTGTGTATGTGTCTATGCACACACAACACACTCACACAAACCAAAAGAAATAAGCACAAAAGTAGCAAAGGTCTTCTACACTAAATGCTCTTGAGACATTAAAGAACGAAATCCAGGAAGTCACTAGAAAACCCAACAGGCTCATAGATCAGAAGAATCAATAACAAGAAACAGTTTTTCTACCTAAAGGAATATGCACATTTAGTGCTGTCCCAATAAGATTCCAGGTCCATGTTCACAGACATATAGAAAAAAATATATTGAAATACATACAGATGCGCAATTGGCAAAGAATGGTCAAAATAATCTGTAACAAAATTAATACCATGAGAAGAATCACCACATCTGATTCTAAGAAGTAGCCTTAGCGAGAAATCCAGAATGGAATTTTTTTAAAACAGAGGCGTAGAGGTGACATTTATAAAACAATGAAATAGACTTGAAGTCACAAATACAAGTCCACAGACATATAGCTACCATCCCAGATTTTGCCAAAGAAACAAACACTACACACTAGAACAAGATATCTTCAACAAATTGGGCTAAGGATCCTGGAAATTTATATAGGGAAAAATAAAATTAGATCTCTGTTTCCCACCATATACAAAACTAAACTTAAAACGAGTCTAAAACCTCAACAAAACACTTTATACTTTACAACTGCTAAAGGTAAAAGTAGGAACTAAATTTTGACATGTAAGCCTTTGCAAGGATGTTCTGAATAGGATACAGTAGTCAAGAAAATATGAGCCTCTGGACAAAACATACCCATTGGCAAAATATTGACAGGATTGGCATGAGGTAAGCCACTGCTGTTAAGATAGGTTTTTGAGGCTGCTATACAAGAAGGAATCCATGCTTTGTACTGTAACACAGTCAAACACAGTTGCAAAAGAGATATCAGAACGAGGGGAATGCATACTATTAATTTTTAGTTAAATTGTAATAACATCAAATCTCTTAATAAGTATTTATGTTTATGTCCATAGATAAAGGATGCTCTCAAACTCAGTCATGGGAGCTTCTTTATGCAGAAGACAGATGTGAATGTAGGAACCCAATTCATAGCTTCACAAAATGCTGAGAGTGATGCCTAGTTGAAGGACTAGTTTTTGTTTTTGTTTTTTCTTTTTGTTATTGGATATTTTTCTTTATTTGCATTTCAAATGTTATACCCTTTCCCTGTTTCCCTCTCTCCTGGAAACACCCTATCACATCCTTCCTTCCCCTGCTTCTATAAAGGATTCCCCCCACCCACTCATCCACTCCCATCTTCCTGCCCTCAATTCCCCTACACTGGGACATATATTGAGCCTTCACGTGACCGAGGACCTCTCCTCCCATTGATGCCTGACAAGGCCATCCTCTGCTACATATGCAGCTGGAGCCTTGTATCCCTCCATGTATACTCCTTGGTCGATGGCTTGGTCCCTGGGAGCTCTAGGGGATATGGTTGGTTGATATTATTGTTATTCCTAAGGGGTTGCAAACCCCTTCATCTCCTTCAGTCTTTTATCTAACTCCTCTATTGGGGACCCCGCACTCAGTCCAATGGTTGGCTGCGAGCATCTGCCTCTGTATTTGTATGGCTATGGCAGAACCTCTCAGGAGATAGCCATATCTGGTTCCTGTCAGCAAGTATTTCTTGGCATCCACAATAGTGCCTGGGTTTGGTGACTATTTATGGGATGAATCCCCAGGTGGGACAGTCTCTGGATGGCCTTTGAAGGACTAGTTTTAAATATATCATTGTAACATTTCCTTAAAGGTTATGAATCATTGCTGAAGAGGGGCCTGAAAGCACGTAGAAGATACGGTCAAGGGATATGAAAGGCCAACCCAAAAGTTTCTTTTGGTTTCTTTAAGTTTGAGTTTTCAGTCCATCATGTCAAGAAATCACAGATGTAGGAGCTTAAGTCAACTGGCAGCATCACACCAGGAGTAAAGAAGCAGAGGTGACATCTGCTTGGTTGTCACCAATTTTGTAGCATTTAGATCCATGTCCAGTAAACAGTACATGCTCAACTCTTATGACTACAAAAAGGAGTACAGAAGAAGGACAATAAATGGCATTAAAAATCAAGGAAAATGTACATTTCCATGTTTTCATTTATACATAAATATAATGCTATTTTAGAGTTCAACTAGAAACCAACTCACTACTCATTAAAAAGACTGGTATTTTAGAGAGATACAGATGATTATTTAAAACTGTATTAATTTTTACTTTTAATATTTCCAAGAAATTAACGAAGTTAATTAACAAGGCAGACAAATCATTTTTTTTTCCTAACTCTGGCAATTCTTTGGGGTAGGGGGAAAAAGTACTTGATATATTTCTCCCTTCTGTAAAAATTTATTCCTGTGTTTAGTAAAGAATGAAGTTTGTGATGTTCTTTGTAGCACATAATGAGGTTGTGACACATTCTTTGGAATATATCAACACCCTATTAGCTGCAGTAAAGCAAAGAGGAACGAGAAGGCATGACCTAGCCGACTTTGCAATTCATCTTTCCACATTACTCTGTAGGGAAGAAGAAGGTGTGAAGAGGTGCTGAATAATAATCACAGATGAGTCACTTTCTGACACTGCTGTCTCACATGATTTACTGAATATAACCTTTTAAACAGTCATTATATTTACTCTCTTCCAGCTCTGCTCAAAAGGTTGACTTTTTTTTATTTGGACCTTGCATTTTCAATATAAACATCAGGGCAATTTGTTATGAATTTAAGGGTTGCCTGATAGATGAGTCTTAAAAAAAAATTATGCACTGTACTGCCTTATACAGTACAGTCCTTTGAGCTATAGCAAGGTTCCTGAGCCCCTGCCTTATTCCTCAGTACCCACTCATCATTCTCCAGCATGAAGAAAGCATTCTACTTTGTAAAGCCAAGCTCCCGTGACTATCAGCAATGGATTGATGAAGTAGCCACTGCAGAATACATTCTTTGTCTTCACAGAAATACAAGCTACATTTATATAGACTGTTTGCCTGGGCTAGATGATCACAGAAATCCAGCAATTTCTAAAAAAACAGTAAAAAGCTCACAGAGCTGCTATAGACACACTGATAGGTAAAAGAAGCTAAGAGGAAAGTAGGATTTTTTTGTTGTTGTTGTTTAAAGGAACAAATATCCGTGAATTAACTTTAAAACCTTCTGTCAATTTTCTCTTGTATGTGTGTTTGAGTAGACAGTATCAGTATAGAGCCATTGACCCAGTTAAAAAAGGGAAGAGAACCGTGGATGATTTCCTCACTAGTCATAAAAGCACTGAGTGAGATTTAAGTAGTAACTATGCATGAAACTGCAAAGTAAGCATTTGAAATATAACTTTCTCCTATGTTGGCAAAGGGAGGGAGCTGCAGGTGGGTACTGTGGAAATCTGTAACATGCACTGTAAGCATGATGGAAATTGGTTCAATAAAGCGTATGATTGCCATAACCAGTATTACGTTGGACGTGAAATGTGATTCCTCCTGTCTCTTAGTTGCTGCTTCAGCCCAATCACAGGTGACAATCCATTTGTCTGCTTCCTTTCCAAAGCTCTAGAACCATGCAACACTGTTGGCACAAGATGCAGGCACAGAGTCCTTATAGGGTGGCATGTGATTAGAAGAGGCCTGGAATCTCATTTTCAGCTTTTAGTATGAAATTCCACTGTGGGTCTGCTGCAAAAAATGAAGATTATTCCCTTTTCACACTCCAAATTCCCAGGTTCATCATCTATTTTTCATTCACTATATTTTGGTCTCATTGTTTCCATCTCCAATTTTTTCTTTCCAAGGTAAAAAGTTGTTATACATATAGGTGTTTCAGGAGAGTATACAAAAAAGTTGACATGTACATTACACACCCCAACCCTCAGTGTATATCTTGTCTAATTGGATAGCAAGTCACACTGTCAAACATGTAACAGAACAAAGAAGTACCTTATGTGGGTTGTAAGACAAAGTATTATGTAACAAAAGATTATGGATGCACAAGGCCTCTTAATATTCCATAAAGTGATTCCTTCTCTTCCACTTCTACCCCCAAAATATTGTAAGAAAAGTCTGTGTTTTTTTCTCATTTCATTAGGAATATATTTTGATGTTGGAGAGTTATTGAGTTCTTTAAGGATATGTGTGTGTGTGTGTGTGTGTGTGTGTGTTTTAGTAGTGTGTTAATAGGATTTTTAAAAGGGTTATTTTGAGGGTTCTTCATGATTTCTCTGACTTAATAGAATTCTCAAACTTAATATATAAGAATGTTTTTTCTCCTTTGCTAATGGGTGTTACCTTCAAATTTTCTTCTTTCAGTAGATCAAATTGAAATGATAAAGAAAACTCTTCTCCTGATGGGACCTGTGTGAATCCCTAGTCCAAAGATGCCTTATACCTTTATTCCAGAGTCTTCCTTCCTCATATGCAAATGGATGAAGATGTTGTGACATCTCCACTGTTGGATTTCATGTGGCAACCATTCCTACATTTCTGTACTGATATCATTTAATACATGTGGTTAGTGACCCACAACTTCTGTCCCCTGCTGTTGGCTAATTTAAAATTCGCACAACATCTATTGCTAAGTGGCAGAGAGGTAACTCTGACCTCAAAAACGTACAAAAAAGATTATTATAAGCTTTCTTTAATGTTTTGCATTTTTCATGGTTAGAAATTGTCATAGTTTGCTGTCATCTTTGATGGCTAATACATTTGTCTATTTCACAGTATCTAGTACTACCTATATATGAGTCACTCTGCTGGACAGAACGGTGATTGATTCCCTAGTTTATGTTAACCTCTGGAAATGCCCACGAACAATTTTATTCATTAGAAAAACTCAAACAAGAAACATCACCCAAAATGTAGGTAGCTCCTTCTGTATGAGACACAGAAGTTCAAGGGGAAAACATTGACTTATTGCCTGCTTGCCTTCATTTCTTACCAATGTGTTCATCTACTCTGTCGAATCTACTGCCATTGTTTCTATTGCTGTTAATGTCGCTTCTCTCATGCTGCACTAGACTTTTTTATCCTTCCAAAATGTGCTAAAGACTGGAGACTATTTATCAATCTAAGTTTTCTGTGCCATGCTGATAATTCATTGGCTGATGGTCTGCATTTATTTTACCTTCTCCGATATGAAAACAGTCATTTCTACATTACACAGACCAAGCTGTGAAACCAAACTAAGAAACTTTATTATGTATATTCTCTTGGTTCAGTTTCTCTATAAAACCCTAACTCACACATAATCAAATACTGGATATTTAAGTACAGTAGCTGGTTTCTTTATCTTCTGTTATCAACACCTATTATATATCACAGTTGTTATTACAACTAGGACAAAAGGTTCATGTCTCAGTCAGGGTTTCTATTCCTGCACAAACATCATGACCAAGAAGCAAGTTGGGGAGGAAAGGGTTTGTTTGGCTTCCATATTCCACATTGCTGTTAATCACCAAAGGATGTCAGGACTGGAACTCAAGCAGGCCAGGAAGCAGGAGCTGATGCAGAGGCCGTGGAGGGATGTTCTTTACTGGCTTGCTTCTCCTGGCTTGCTCAGCTTTCTCTCGTATAAACCCAAGACAACCAGCCCAGAGATGGCACCACCCACAAGGGGGCCTCCCCCCTTGATCACTAATTGAGAAAATCCCTTACAGCTGGATCTCATAGAAGCATTTCCCCAACTGAAGCTCCTTTCTCTGGGATAACTCCAGCTTGTGTCAAGTTGACAAAAACTAGCCAGTACAGTCCATATTAGTTCTTAGGTCAAAAATATTAAATTGAGATAATAGCATCCATATTATTTTCAAATATACAGAAACTTATCAAAGCAAAACTAAATTCAGAAACTGTTGTCGGTGGCTATAGATTTGGCTCAGCAGTTAAGTGAATTTGCTGCAGTCATAGAGAAACAAAGTTTATTTCTCAGTGCAAACCTCTGGCAATTCAGGACCACTTGTAACTCCCAATCAAATAAATTGATGACCTCTGAGTAACACACATGCACACATTTCCCATGAGCACCCACAGGCATAGACACAAACAGGCACACATGTATACAGACTCATACACGAACATGTACAAACACAGACACATAAGCACACATAAATATATACACACACACCCAATTTTTAAAATACATTTATGCCTAAATATGGTGTGTTTATTTTACTGTTTTGAATATCCTAAGATTTCACTACAGCACAGAGACTAATATAAAAGTGATGGAAAAAGTAGAAAGGGACTTGTGGTGTGTGATGTAAAAACTGGGAAGTCAGATCATTTCCTTGAACATGACACTTCACAGTTTTAACTCTTGAAAATTATATATATTATCTATCTATCTATCTATCTATCTATCTATCTATCTGTCTGTCTGTCTATCTATCTATCTATCTATCTATCTATCTATCTATCTATCTACCTATCTGTCATCTATCTATATTAGTTTCCTTGGTTTAAAAATGGTAGTTCTTAGAACAAATGAAAAAAAAGTTAACTTTAACTTTCTGGAGAGAAACAGCAAGTCTATGTACTGACATAGTCTTAAGTGGCCATTCACACATGATAGTGACATCATAGAGTAGACCCTAGGAACAATAACATAACCATCTTTATACTTAACCCATCAGTTCTATGGAAACTAATGGGAATTCTTCTGGCCAGAGAGAAACATGACAGTTTTTTGATACAGAGGTAGATTGTTCTAGTTGTTTTTTTTTTTTTTTTTTTTTTTTTTTTTTTTTTTTTTTTGTTAAATCTGTTTCTGGCAATTTTATTATTTACAAGAAAATGGTTAACAGTTATTTCATACTTAATATCCAGGCTTCTACTTATGTAAATAGGTTACAGCTTAGAAAATGTATATGAATTTGCAGTGAAGCATTCTAACCTCACATTGAGCAAGCCAGTTAACAATAGTTAAAAATGCAGTCTGGAGCTCACTTTGTAGACCAGGCTGGCTTCGAACTCAGAAATCTGCCTGCCTCTGCCTCCCAAGTGCTGGGACTAAAGATGTGTGCCACCATGCCCAGCTTCAGTCTCCACTCTCTTAAAGAGAAACAACACTTATAGAATCACACCATAGTAGGGCCAAGAATGATGTAAACACTTTGGATCCAGAAATTAAAATTCTAGACACCTGCTTCTATCCCATTGGTTTGTTTTTTATTACTATAGTTTTTTTTTTTCTCTAAGACCATGACAAGACATCTATTTGCACTCTCTTGTTTTCATGCTTTCTTTTCAACTACATTACAAGAAAAAAATAGAATTTTTGTGCAACATAATGCCAATGTAAGCTCCAGAGAAGGAACTGGCTGACTAGGATTAACTTGTATGAGCTACACGTTGCATCTGGACCACAGCACAGGGAAGAGTTTGTGTATCTTGAGTTGATGCTGCTGTGATGATTAGCAGTCACAGGAGAGAAAGTAAAGAAGGAATATTTTACAAGGGAAAAGCATAATTGTCTATATCCTTTCTTCTTCCCTCCCTCCCTCCTTCCCTCCCTCTCTCCCATCTTTCCTTCCTTCCTTCCTTCCTTCCTTCCTTCCTTCCTTCCTTCCTTCCTTCCTTCCTTCGTTTCTTTTCAGATAAAAAGAAGAGAAACAGTATGCTAGGATACTGAGCAAGGGGAAGATGTTTCTGCTACATTAAAAGGCCCAACCACATAAACCACTCCTAAAGGTTTATGAAAAACAAATCCAAAACTTGCCTGTGTGAAAAAGTGACTTCAAGTACCTTCACACCTGCTCCCTCTCTGTTCTAAGGTACATTCTCTTCCAGAGGCCTAAGGAATTCCAGTCAAGAAGCTAAGGGTGTTAAAGATTGATGAGCCGAAGCCGGGCGTGGTGGCACACACCTTTAATCCCAGTAATTGGGAGGCAGAGGCAGGTGGATCTCTGAGTTCATGGCCAGCCTGGTCTATAGAGTGAGTTCCAGGACAGCCAAGGCTACAAGATTCATGAGCCCTAGTTAGGACCATCAATTGTGATTTTCATCCATGTTCTAGCATAGTGTCTTTGTATTGCTTGTATTGTATTATATAGTTGATCTAAAATTAATTTAAAGTATATAAATTTAGAGTTCTGCATTACTTCCAAAATATGCATTAGTTTCCCAAACAAAGACTCAGTGATAATAATGTTTTCATTTTTACTGATGACCGCTGGAGTATTTATCTTAGCTTAACTAGTTCTTATAGAAATCCTGAGTTTCACCAAAATTAGACCTATATCATAATATGTGGACAAACTAGGATGTTTCTACATAGTCAATAAAAATAAGTCCATTCCAAGATTATAAAAAATCTGAAATCATTACTTTATAATATGTATTTATTAGAACTGTTATCATCACTGGTAGTTAATTTTTGCATGATGATCAGCTATGCTGATAAAAGGAGAGTACAGCTACAAAAAGTGACACTATAATTTTCTTAAAAATCATTTTATCTTTTTATGTGAGGAATCGATAGCCCAAAAAGCCTGTGATAGAAGACAAATTATGACTAAATGTGGGCAAAGTCATTCAGACTCAAAGACTGAGTGTTTCCTTATACAAATTAATAAAATACGACTGTAAAATATCAACTAGAAATGTTCAAAATTTTCACCTCGACAGCTTATTATGCTTATGCTGAAATTTTTCAATTGCACTCCCTTGTAATTCTTGAAGAGAAATGTGTTTTGTGTTTGTTCATTTGATCAATAGCACTCCTTAGAATAAAAATATAAAATGCTATATAAATCATCAAATGTTAATATTCATGTGTATTTACATTTGTGATTTATTTTAAAATTAAATCAAGCTCAAAATAATTCTTCTTCTGTTTGTTTGCTTTACCCAGGAGAAGCTTTGCCATTTTCTGGAGCACAATGGTTATATTATGGAACATGAGCTATTTTAAACATCCCAATCAAAATTCTTGAAAACTATTGCCTGGGAAACACTGAGACTTACAAGACAAATCAGTTTGGGCATGTTTTATACAGTTCTCATCATAAATTGGGAGAAAAGTAAAGGAGAAAGAGATTGTATATTTTTATATTTCAAGAGAAAATTAAGACTTGAACCGTGTGATTTTGAGATATGCAATTTTGACACAGTCTTCATTCCAAGAAACAATACATAGGATGAATATGATACGGAACCCAAGGGCAGACTATATGATATTTTGAGTGAAAACAAAATGAGGCAGAGAAAGGAAATGGAGTAGAAAATTGGTAAGCAATCTTCATTTTTTTCTCCAATAGTCTTACATAACTTCTAATCCTAACCGTTAGCTCTGGATTCAGCGAGGTCACTTTAGCAAATCCTTTAAGCGAAACTTATTACTTTCTTGGAGGTGCAACTAATGTACTAAAGCTGAGAGTTAAATTTAATTCATCACATTTATACAGGAGGTTTATCTAGAATGTTTTAAATACAAATGCTCTATCCTAATTATTAGCAGCCACTCAGGTAACTGAGAAAAAGCATTGAAAATATTATCATGGGAAGAGCATCTCAAAAACCAATCAACCAAAGAAACAAAAACCTAATCGTCAGTTGAACTTTATCATTGAATCATGGAAAATGTTCTTCTATCCAACATCTGAAACATGGCAACACAATCGATTTCTAGTGAGGAAGTAGAAACTGGCAGATCTTAAGGCTGCCAGAAAATTGTGGTGTGTCTTCAGCTGAGATAGGTCATGGGCACCATGGGATTTCATCTCATGAAATCAGTCTGGATTTGTTTTTTTTGTTTGTTTGTTTTGTTTTTTTGATAGATAGGAAAGGACGTCTTATGCACAGTTGGTGTTAATATGTGCTAACATAGCCAGTACAGAGTAAAAAAGAAAGGTTCTTCAAAACAGAAAAATTGCAGAGTTCTCATTTTATAGAGCTGTGCCATTCTCAAGTATATAATGTGGAACTCAACATCATCATACAATAGATACATTTATGTTCATTTAGGTTTCTGCAGTCACAAGAGTCAGAATATAGATTGATATTTCAGGTTCAATGAATGAAAGAATAAGAGAATGTGTATATATAATGGAGTATTATACCATAAGGATAAATAAATACATATTATTTTTGCAACTGGAGATTGCTATGCTCAATAAAATCTGATAGATTCAGAAAGAGAAACCTGGTTTTCTCTTGCATGTGGAATCTAAATGAATGTAGAAAACGTAAGAAGCAGAGGAATCTATCAGACAAGAGATTCAAGAGAAAAAGTTTGTTATATGTGAAAAGATGAGTTGTTGGGGGCTCAGTAGATTGTAGGATGAATATTCACTCTTATCAAAGTGTCCTAAGACACAGGAATACTGTGGAATTTGTTGTTGTTGTTGTTGCATGAAGAAAATATCAATAAATCCGACCTAGCCAAGCTTTTGAAGAACCAGAAATAGACTGTGGTTAGTAGGCGAGAAAGAAAAGTCTTGAGTTGGAATAAGAAAACAAAATCAATAATTTGGTTCCTTCTGATGTGAACAAACTGTCTTCAGGTTTGGATTAATCTGTATATACAGACAATATTTAAATTAATTAAATGAGAATGCTTGACAAGTGAAATCTTCGCTGTACCAAAGTGGGTTTTTCTTGATCTGTTGTAGCTTAACTACCTTCCGAGGCTTCTTTTCCTGGGATACTTTGCAAATGAGGAATGCAAAAAAGTATAACTATTCCTTGATTTGCATCTTTCTGAGATTATCATTAAGTAAAACTGAATTGCCTTTATTTTGTAATTACCTGACATTTTAATACACAGTGCACACTTTATAGGCAATAAGTGTAATTACATCTATATGGGCATGTAGCTTACCTGGCATAAAGCACTGCTGATTTCTTATAGATTGAATACTCATATGTCTAGATAATCTTCACTACTGATTTTTTTGTTACTTTGATGTCTTAACAGTTATTACTCCTAGTTATTATGTCAGTGTCTCCTATGACTAGAATTCACAGACATTCATAAATGCCCAGTCACAATTATGAATTAAATATAGATCCATCATGCAATGGAGACAAACTCATTTTATGATGATATAGAACATAGAGTTTTAAACCTCAATTTATATAATTTTGCTAATTGTATTTATCAAAGCCCATTTTCTTCAGCCACAACCTGGGTCCTGTGTTTCTGTTTCTGTTTGATCTCTTATATTTTGTTCATTTTGTTTAATGGATAAATGAACATGACATGTGTACGTATACTTGAATACATACAGTTTAGTGATAGCAAATCTGAATAAATTTAGAAGAGAAAATCTTTTATGTACATCATAAAAGATATTAATGGTGATTCAGAAGTCATTGTTTCATTTTTCTGCTTTGAACTTTTTTTTCCCCCCCACAATCCTCGGCCTTTAATGACTTATCAGCTTCTAAGAGAAGAATGAGTTTCTTATTCCTCTATAACTAGGCTTTAAATGTAAGCAAAGGGAGATAAAGGCAGTGGCTGTGTTGCTCTTTGTTGTTCATAGATATCTGTAATCCTGTGACTCCACATATTGAATATCATCTATACCTGCAGCAATAACCTGCACTTTTCAGTACTTTCTAAAGGTCAGCAACGCTAGAATTAGTTGGTGTGATGGTTAATTCTTTACCTGCCCTTTGGTAGTCTGAGGAGACTTTTTTCATCAAATACTAATCACCATGCCACTGTGAAGTTCTTTGGTACATCTCGTTAAAATCTGCAATAAGTTTATTTTAAATAAACAGTCAACAGATGATTTTAGTGTTCCTTTCTCATTCCTTTCTTTTAAAGGAAAGGGAATGGCCGGAGAAAAATGTTCCAGCTCAAAGTTAGGGACCCAATTTCGCTCTGGCTTCTCATCCCTCAGATTATGTGGACATTTCAGCTCTCTTTATTACTTTGAAAACAATGACTCAACAGTCTTTCTCCCCTGTCTTTAGCTGTCCCATTTTCTCTCCATCATTTTTAGCCGTGTACATGTATACACACATTTATTTTTTTTCTACAATAGAATGACATTTCAGTCAACAGTGCACCCTGCAGCAACATATCCAATGACGTTTGAGACTACATATGGCAAAAGACTACATGTCCTGTAACATTATAGCTTTTTTACTTATGTAAACCAATGGAGATAAAACTTTAACAGATATTTTTCTGGGCATGTGTTCATTATTAAGTGAATCAACTTTAAATTTGTATGTATAAGATTATGATAATATTTGTGAATATATGTAAGACCCAGAAGTTAAATAGTGAGAGTGATTACTGATCTAAATTTGAATGATTATTTCCACTTTCAAATCATGCACAGTTTCATTCTTAAAACTTCAATAATTATGCCTTAGTTCAAAGTGTATAATGTCATAGGTCTATTTTCTTATTTGGTCACATATTTTCTATCAATTTGTCTTTTTATAAAAATATGTATATTAAATTAACTTGAAGAAAAGTTCAGAGTTCATAAAATTAAAAGTGGAATAAAACTAGTTCAAATACCATTACTACATCAATGCCTACATTTATATCTAATGTTAATGACGTGAATAAGTCTTTGTAAACATTATTATATATTACTTTAAAGGAAAGAATTATCCTGTGAAATAACTTAAGAATGCAAAGCTAATCCATTATTCTCTCTAACTTGTCTAGAATTAAAAATCAAACAATTTATATTTTATTCTTTAGTAACTCACAAAAATCTATGTTTCGTGGTTTCCCTTTACTATACAGAGTTCAAGGAGTCTTAAAATCCTTAAGAAGTCTGCGATTCTTTTGCAATCCCCAATTAATAATAAAGGAAACTTGAGATACATTCATCATGTATCAGCTAATCAGATCACAGTTCACCCCTAATCATAAGCAGAAGAGAAATGTTTGATTAAAGTAAACAAAGCATAGACAATACTCAAGATAAGAAAATGGAAATGAATTCATCCTTTAAGCAACTTTAACTTCCTGGTGTGTTGAGGGTTTTTTTTAGTTACTTTTGAGCATTTTGCACAATGTATTTGAACACATTCACCCCCCAACAAGACCCAGAAAAAGCTACCTAATTTTTTGTTGTTATTTTTAAACCCATCATGTACAAAATTATCTGCTCATATATTCTAAGATATGTGGTCTTCTAGTTAGTGAGTTTGATCGACCATTGTCCACTGCTTCAACAACAACAACAACAACAACAACAACAACAACAACAACAAAATGCTCTTCCTCTCAAATAGGTATCAGTGACCAAATAGTTCATCAGATAGGGTCAAGCATTGAATTCCCTCCCTTTCCATGCTAAGATTTTGTTTGTCTAGGGCTGCAGGTTATGTGCATGCAGTCACAAGAGAAGGCAAATCACAGTCACATGCAAATTCACATGAACAAAGTCCCTGTTGTTAAATGTAACTTTTATTTCCTCAGGTGACATGATGAGAATCATACCTGAGCTTTGTGAATAAATGTGAATAGTGAACCCAGAACATGTTCCTCTAACTATCCCTAGACATAGACCTGGAATATTCTAGCCTACATACAATCTAGTCTTCCAAGATGACTGATTCAGTCTGACTTTTCTTCCCTTCTGACTGAATTACTCTGCTTGCCTTCTAACTCAGGGAATCTGTTTTAATATTTTGGTACTGTCACATTCTCTCTGGCTTATTCTGTCTTCACCAAAAATGTATCTCTATAAAATTATTCTGGAAACACTGACTTCTCTCTCTCTCCCTCTCTCTATGTTGCTGTTTGTCTCTCTGTCTCTGTCTCTCTGTCTCTGTCTCTCTGTCTCTGTCTCTGTCTCTGTCTCTCTCTCTCTCTCTCTCTCTCTCTCTCTCTCTCTCTGTCTCCTTCGCTCTGTCTCTTTCTCCTACTCTCTTAAGTCACATCTCTTTCCTGTGCTGCTCTTCTCTTAGTTGGGTATATTGTATTTCTTACTCATTCTGTCAAATCTTTCTCTGATTTTGTCACTTTGCCTGCCACTTAATTAGATCTCACTTTCAAACATGTCTGCTTTCTTCTACAAACTAACCTTATCGAACATTTTTTGGGGATTAAAGTTGTGTAAAGTCTGTATTCCAGCCAGAGGGATTGAAAATAGGTCATTCCAGTCAAATTACACAGATCCATATGATCTTTGGATGTGATCCCTTGCAGGAGCAGCCATTTTACTAGATTACAATTCCTCTACACTGTTGTGTCCAGACAACCTTGTTTGCTTATAGTATTCATGTCCTGCCTCTGACTCTTAAAATCTCTCCACCTTCTTTTCTGCAATGGTTTCTGTTAAATGCAAATAAAGTGTATCGTATAGATGCCCACATTGTGTTGATCATTTGACAGCTTCTTGATACCATTACCTTGACCAGTTGTTGGTCTCTGTTAATCACCCTCTACTGCAAAGAAGAAACTTCTAAAATAAGGAATGAGAGATGCATTAATGTATATTTACAATGAGAAGTCATTTGGAGTCTGTTAAACTCTATAGCCATTTACTGGAGTAATAGTAGTGTCTTCTCCCACAGGGTATCTGATCTTTCTAGCCACAAGTTTTTGAGCCTGAGAACTCTACTATGTGTTTCATCTTGTAGAACAGGCTTTAAATCAATCCAGAATGTGGTTGGTTTCTACTATGACATTTATTCCACTAATGTACCAGGGGAGCATGTCTTGTTGAGTTTAGAGATGGGTCAATATCTACTTGATTTCTTCAATATCAACTTGATTTCTTCATTTTATGACTCAAGCCTGTGGTTGTATTTTAGCAAAAGACTCTTATTGTTAAGTTTTGAAGGATAAAAAAGAGACTTAGTGAAAAGCCTGCTATATTTAGGTGATTATGGTTATGATTATTGACTAGAGGGTCAATCTCTAAAATTGCCAGTTGGGCACCATTGCTGAAGACAATAATCACATAGCTAATTGGATGGTTTTGCTGGTTACCACATGAGACCTTTATCCCTGATTATAGTCTCTTTGGTATGAGAAGGCACTCTGCAGGCTCTGGAAAGAGAAATCTGGACATCAATTCATCCACAAAGCCATCAACCTACAATCTGTTGTGCCTTCAAGATATGCTCGGGACATGACGACACTGTTCTTGAGAGTGTGCCCATGCAAACAAAACAAATGACATGAATTTAAGTTAGGATTGGGACAGAAGTTGTATTGAGTTTTAAATGGCTCAACACATATTTCTTCTGTTGTATAATACGTGTTTAGATAAAGCCACATTATAAATTTCAATCATTATAAAATCAAGACACCAAAGAACTTTCCAATATATTTAAATGTCTTATGTACTACAATATCAAATATTCAATCAACATTTGATTCTTTTGCATAAAATATAGAGTAACTAATCCCTCTCATTATTTTGAAAACATGTTTGGTCTTTAGGAAATACTCAATATCATCTATCTATAAAGTATCTTCCTATTTACTGCATAGTTGCAAAGTAAATTTTTTTATTCATTATCAGTGACTACTTGATTAGTATAC
The DNA here is from genome assembly GCF_900095145.1 of Mus pahari. Classification (NCBI taxonomy): domain Eukaryota; kingdom Metazoa; phylum Chordata; class Mammalia; order Rodentia; family Muridae; genus Mus; species Mus pahari. Next base: position 66,750,351 of record NC_034600.1, on the reverse strand, counting down.
TCATTTTATAATTACTTATGCCTAGGATGACATAAAAATTTAAGTAAAAGCAGCCATGAGGAGAAATGTTGAAGAAGCCCTCCCCTAAGTCAGTATAGATACTATCTAGTCCCTTAGAAAAAGTCCACACTCAAAAACGTCTCTCTTGTAGACTTTTGAAGTGTGAAGTATGTTGAAAGGAGCTCTTGTGAGAAGACTGAGAAGGAATCTCTGAATCTTTCCTCTTCAATGGTGTATGTACTGCTCAAAATTCTAGGTGTGCAGAACTGTTAGAAAATGCCAATGCCTAGTTATCCAATAAAGTCACAAGCAACAGGATAATAAAGGTGAATGATGCACGGAGTAACAAGTAATGATTAGTAACCAGAGAACCATCAAATACACCCAGGATTTAGACACCCAGCAGGATACATGTGCCTTATGTGCTACACATCATATTTGCTCTAAAGCTCATATTCTGATCTCTGTTTGGATCTTCGGTTATACAGATACATTGTCCTGTGACATCAGATCCAACTCATAGTATATCTCAACTCTGCTTGTTTCAAACTCTTTTGCTTACTCAGTGTAAGTTCAAAACAAGTGCTATTGTGGTTTAAAATTTGAAATAGATTTGGAAAGTGTAATAAAATACATTTATGAGAAACCAAAATGAAGAAGAGCTAAATAGGGAACATGAAGAAATAAATACAAAGGAGTACTTGAGGCAATCTCAGTTTGCCCTTAAGAACATAGATCTCCAAAAAAAAAAAAAAAAAAAAAAAAAAAAAAAAAAAAAGGTATTATGATCAACCCCATCCCACAGCAATTCTTGGGGTAACAACTGTTCTCCACTGAAGCAAACTGCAGGTCTTCTACATTTATATTAATAAGCTTTGCTAAGTTTCTGTTAGCTGATTTCATTCGCATACTTTCATTCTCTTACTGTCCATCAACCTAAAGCACTCTCTTTCTTGTCACTGTCTAATTTTTTTACTTCTGAGTTACTATTTTTTAAATTTGGATTAAAAGCAATCTCTTGAGAAATGATTTTGATTTTCTCCTCTGTATTTATATACAAAGCACACATGCTTTTAGTCATATATTTTCCCCTTCATTTGTACTTTGATAGAGACACCAGGTAGAATTCAGATTCTATTTGAGTTAATACTTTTCTGACACAAATTCAATAAATATCAATAAATATCAATATGTTAAATACAATAGAAAACTAAAGGGGGAAATGCCAACAGTTTTTAATACAATATTTGAAATCAGTGTAGAATTAAGAAGTTGACTTGTTTCATTCATTAACAAACTGTCAGGAGGTCATATTTGTCCCACATTTTACCACTAAAGGCATTGATACCAAAAGAGATTATCTATTCTTTGAAAGGCCTAGGAGATCCAAAGTACAATTGATATTTTCTTTTCAAATTAAAAATTGTCTGTGGAATTTCTTCCAGGGTATCCTCAGGGAGTTTTTGTCTTAGGAGTAGGGAAAATGTAGTATCAGTGATCCTTTGAGAGTGCTAAACTATGGCTTTTTCTAAGAGACAGTACTGCACTTCAGACAAGGCCTTGTGACTAATAGAAAAAGTCAAGATTCTCAGTATTTCATAGGAAACAAACAATAGGACATAAAATGTTGGTAGCTGCCGTTATGCCCCAAATAGGAAAAGACAAGCAAATAGGCCGTGCATAACTTATGCTTTGTGGTAATTTGTATTTCAAGATAGGTAATTTATTGAAGCTCATGAAATGGCTCTAATAATTGAGAACCTTTCTAACTGAAACAGAAAATTATAAGCAAAATCTCACAATGCTATTATCAATGCCAACCAGCTTTGTCAACTGCAACAAGAAATTAAAGAAAGGAAAATGTCTTATTGGTGTCCTATATGGTTTGTGACTGGAGATTCCTTTTTAGTAAAAAAAAATGCAATCATATTTCAAATTTAGGTATTTAATGAGAAGGAGATAGCTTGGAAAAATATTTCTATACAACTTTTAATTTTATTATTCTTCCCACTGCAGACAGTCATAGATCATAGGCAGCATTTTCATTATGGTTATTCAATGCAATGATCCTCACATTAGGATAGTAGACTAGTTTCCATTTTAGTATGAAGGAAGAGAAATAAACAATGAACCATAAAAATGATTTGGAGAGAATTTTATGTGCAAGCTACTGTAGCTTGAAGAAGTCATTATGCAAAAAAAAATGACTGCTTAAGATTAATTAATCTTTGTTAGATTTTTAGAAGGTTTTGTTATACTCCCACATCTTCATGAAATTCTCAGTTATGGCTATGTTCATACTTTTGAATTAAAATTTCTTCTAGTACAAGAAAAATTGGTTCCTGTGTGAAAGAAGTGCAGGCATTAAAATGGAGAGGAACCTGAGGAAAAGGAGGTCCAACAACAGGCCCAAAGTCGATCCAGCTCAAATGGAGGTCCCCAGGCCTGACATTTTTACTGAGGCTATGGTGTGCTCACAAAAAGGAACCTAGCATGACTGAACTCTGAAAGACCCTACAAGCACCTGAAAGAGTCAAATGCAGATATTTGCACCCAACCAATGGACAGAAGCTGGTGATCCCTGTGACTGAACTAGGGAAAAGCTGGAAGAAGCTGAGGAGCAGGGCGACCCTGTAGGAGGACCAGCAATCTCAATTAATCTGGACCCCCGAGATCTCTCAGACACTGAGTCACCAACCAGGCAGCATGCACCAGCTGATATGAGGACCTCAACACATACATAGCAGAGAACTGCCTGGTCGGGGTTCTGTCAGAGATGATGCACCTAACTCTCAAGAGACTGGAGGCGCCAGCGAGTGGAGAGGTCTCCTGCGGTGGGGAGGCTGGAGACATTCTCGTGGAGACAGGCATTCTCTTGGGAACAGTCAGCGGGTGGACTGGGAGGGGTATAAAATCAGGAGTACAATTTAAAAAGATTAAATAAAATTATTTTTTAAATGCACAGAAAAAATGAGAAAGCTATTTAGTCTAACTTTTTTATATTTTGATAATCAATGAAAATAATACAAACATTTTATAAAGAAAAATGGATTTCTGAATAGAACTACTAACTACAAAAATATTTATCATCCATTGACATTTAAACTGATCATGGCTTACTGAGTGCAAGTTAATTTTTTTGCAATTACCATATCTTAAGCTTAATTTAAAGTTTGATTTTTGATGATATGTGTTTTGTGAGTGGGTAAGTGTGTGAGTGCAGGTATCTGTGGATGCCAGGGCCTTCTGATCACTCTCAGGAGGATGTCACAGGTAGTTGAATACTTATACAACATGCCTGATGCTAAGCAAACTTCTATCCTCTGAAAGAATAGATCGTGCACATTCTAACCATTGAGCCACATATCCAGCTCCAGTATGATCCATTTAAATCTTCTTTTATATATTAAGTTATTTTTCTTCTGATTTCTCCCATATGTCTGTTACAATAGCTTAATTATCACACATCATTGGTAAGATGAGTAAAGTTTTTGTCTCACATCCGTTTTTGCTCTGTAGGAAATGATTTAAGAAACTGCACTCAGTAGTAGGCAATGTGTCACACATTTGATAGAATCTGGGCTTGGCCATGCACTGGAGAACACATAAATAAATAAATAAATAAATAAATAAATAAATAAATAAATAAATAAAAGACGACTTTTCTCTCACAGAGTATGCAAGTAGTCTTCCACTAATCTACATTTCCAGCTCAATTCATCTCTTTATTGAAAGGAATCCTTCGTTATTCTCACGTTTGTAGCAGTTGCAAAAATAAGTGCTACACACACAGACACACAGAGACACCCATACACACACACACACACACACACACGAATCACATACAGAGAAACACACAGTGTGAGACACATACACAGATGCACACACACATATACACATACAACACATACACAAAATTTTCCTATTTTATTTCAGTGTTGAGTCTGACCACTAGATGTCACCACACTCCTTATAAGAGCAACCTGTTAGATGGCTCACTGGAAAAATCAGAGTAATGCATACAAATTTATTAATTAAAAAATCAACATTATCTGTGAGGGATTAAGAGACATTAAAATCTAATTAATGTGTTATTTACTACGTAAGGCTAACTATACACATGACACATGAGAATCAAGACAAAATAAACATCCTTATTGTTCTGAATTACTTCTCTTCAAATATCCAAGAAAATAAATATTTCTACAACTTCCATTGTGGTGATGCTTCCAAAGATAATATGACAGCATATCTTCCTATCAACCATAAGAAGTATATGAGTACATATTGTTTATTATAGTTTATTTTACTTAATTTATTTCATCTTTTTTGTTTGTTTGTTTGTTGTTTTTTTTCTTTTTTATTTCATCTTTTCTATAATACTCTAATATATTGTTTAACAGCACACTGATTAACCCAAAACTAATTTTAAAACATGCATCTTCTTCTTCACTTAAAATATGTATTGAGAGAACCATGTCTCAGCATTGCTTCTACTCCTTAGGTTGTATCAATGAATGAAGCAGAAGAGGCCAGTGCCTGACATGGATGGAATATCATGTGAATGTGTAAAGCATTTATTTATTACAATACGACAGAAATGCTGAAAAGTGAATTCTGTCTACCACAACATATGCTATCATTTTCAGAAACTTTCAGGATACTTTTACAAAGTTTAGAACTTCACATATGTATCCTCCTGATCAAATGACACATCTTTTGAAGAGACTAAAGAATCGATTCAGAAAATGTGCTATATTTACACAATAAACTATTACTTAGCTCTTAAAAACAATGGTATCATGATATTTGCAGGCAGATGGACAGAATTCATAAAAATAATTGTCCTGATCAGTAACTCTGACCCAGAAATTCAAACATGTTATATACTCATTTATAAGTGGATATTAGCTGTAAAGTAAAATATAATCTTGTTACAAGTCACAGACCAAGAGAGGCTAACAAGGAGGACCTAAGTGGGGGATGCAAATGTCTCTCTTGGAAGGGGAAATAGAATAGAGTTCAAGAGTGGGGTTGAGAACAACAGGAGGGATCAGATAATGGGGGAGAGAGGGAGAAAGTATTAGGAGGAATGATTGAACATGGGGACATTTCAGAGACAAGGTGGAAACCCAGTGCAATCCAGACTCCATGCATTCTATGAGAGTAAACCTAGCAAGAATTTCTAGAAATTGTGCATATGGAGCCCGAACATGCCATCTTCTGCAACCAGGCAAGACCTCAAGTGGAGAGGTTTGAGACACTAACCCAGCCACAAAACCTTTGGCCTACAGTTTGTTCTACTAGCAGAGTGTTCTGGACTTGTAGCCTCACAGAGTCGTTATCAAAGAAACCAGAGATACTTTATCCAGAAAATGATGGGAACAGATGCATCCCCCAGCCAAGCATTAGCCATTGCATAGAGAATCCTGTGAAGGATTAGGAAGAAGGTTTGAAGGGATCCAGTGGGTCAGGGACACCAGAGGCAAAAGGCCCACATTATCAACTACATACATGAAACGGCTGAGTAACTTGATGTTCTTGTTGGAACAGTGGGAACCAGGGCCGTCTCTGACATTTTTTTCCTACCTGTGAGATCCTTTTCCTTCTACTGGGTTGCCTTGCCCAGCCTTGATATGATGGTAAGTGACTGGTCTTATTGTTGCTTGTTATATCCCTGGTTGATATCCCTGGGAGATCTGCTCTTTCCTGAGGGGAGGGACAGGGGGATGATGGATCTGGCAGAGAGGGAAGGTGGGAAGAAAAGTATCGAGAAGAGTAATCTATGAGCGAAGCATAAAAGCAAACAAGACAAAACCAAAGCAATACAGACAGAAAAGAATCCATTCAGAGAAATCGTGTGCCTTCCTATATTGTATTGACACGGATTGTGGTTTGGGTGCTTGCTACACTTTAACTCCTGCCATCTTATCTAGTTTTTGAGCTTCTAAATAACCCAAAAATATTCAAAATGTGATGGGTTAAAAACAGGCATAGTAGTGACGCAAAGAACGAAGAATTGGGACTGTTTAGATAGTCAAATTTGCTTCCGCAAAAGAAAACCGCCTCTGCAGCAGCTGCTTGCAAAATACTCATTCTTCCTAATTCTGCATCTGCTGCTCACATTTTCTAAAGAAGCTCTGCACAGAAAAACCCTTTCCTCTAAAGCAGTAGAATGTTCCTATCTCTTCTGGGTCTGACCTTGAGGGACACAATGTTGATCAATGTATTGGCGGTGAACTTTGTGTTTGTAAAATACAGGGAAGAACGAAAATGATCTTTTAAAGGCACATGAAAGATGTTCTACAGTTTGGAAGAACAGGAATTTATAGTTTCTAGCAGTACTCCTCTAACATGATTTAATGCAGTCATAATAATATAAAAGCACAGGCACACACAGACATCACACACACACACACACACACACACACACATCATTATACACATGCCTGTTATAGTTTAATGTTAAAACAATTTATCTAGGATAGCCTTGAATCTCTCATGAAGCTAAAGTGTTTACTGTGTTTCTATAGAGAAATGTAATATCACTTTTTTGAATTTAATGTTCCCTTTAAAGCAATTAACTTTTCTGGCTTCCTTTATTTGGTATTGACAGACTCCACTCTTTGTGATCTAAACTATGTGTATCCAGGATCCAGTGGGATTGACTATTACCATTCAATCCATTAAATCCCACTCCGGATTAGCTCAGGCAGCCACTGTGAGGTAGGAACCAAGTTGACTGGGGCCACTTCAATCATCAGATGAAAGCAAGTCAGTCCTTTTGGTACTCCTGTGGCTCAGTGATGCCAGCTCAGTTTCCGATTTTACACAGGATGGGGGAATACGCCAATATGGATTTTCCTCTGTGCATTATAAACCAAAACTCTCCTTGTGCTCTTTGCTGCCTTCAAAATAAATAATGCCAACCCCACAAGACTCAGGGAAATCAAAGAGAGGCACGAATGCCCCCGCAATCACTTGCCCTTGTAAAACTGCTGGTTTTGCTCTTCATTGGCATGTACTAATTTTAAGACCACACATGTCTCCAGGACACAGTTTATCAATCTGAGGTGATGCTTAATTGAACACAAAGCAAACAGAAGTGTTTCCTGTGATGCGGTTTGCCTGTTTAGTAACTTCTTATATATAATGATACCCAGTGATGACCTTGATCAAATAAACAATACAAGTCTTTATAGTTTCTGTTCAGGGGATAATCACTCATATGTTACAATTAGTATTTATTTTCAGAGTTCTGAAATATATTATGCAAGTTCCAAATAAAATATTGGCAAACTAGTAATTCCACTAATCTACTCATAGAAGATTAGCAAGGCATTTCCGACTGCACACTTTTTTTTTATTAGATATTTTCTTTATTTACATTTCAAATGTTATCCCCTTTCCTAGTTTGCGCCCAAAAGCCCCCTATCCTTTTTGCCCTCCCCTGCTTCCACTTCCTGGCCCTGGCAGTCCCCTATACTGGGGCATATAACCTTCACAGGACCAAGGGCCTCTCCTCCCATTGATGACTGACTAGGCCATTCTCTGCTACATATTCAGTTAGAGCCATGAGTCCCACCATGTGTTTTCTTTGGTTGGTGGTTTAGTCCCAGGGAGCTCTAGGGATACTGGTTAGTTCATATTGTTGTTCCTCCTATGGGGCTGCAAACCCCTTCAGCTCCCTGGGTACTTTCTCTAGCTCCTTCATTCAGTACCCTATGATCAGTCCGATGGATGGCTGTGCCTGACAAATACAGAAGTGGATGATCACAGACTTCAGACTTTTAAAAAGTCATACAAATAATAATAAATAACTGACTGTTACAAAATGATGCTCAGGAATGTTTAATATCTTCATGTGAACTCTGCTTCTCAAAGTCAAGTTACTTCTCTTATAAAAATGTCTAGTTATGGGTCATCAACTGACATCCATTTCCCCAAATGTTCATTAAACATAAAGATGAATAGGATCATCTTTAAACATTACTATGTCAATAATTCTCAACAAAATATAAATGTGTGTGTGTGTGTGTGAGAGAGAGAGAGAGAGAGAGAGAGAGAGAGAGAGAGAGAGAGAGAGAGAGTTTTAGTGAGAGAGAGCATTTCTCTGGGAAAATTGGTGCCCATATGCCCATTAGTGGATGCCAGAAGAAAATATCTGATTTCCCATCTTTCATCATCACTCTCTTCCTTATTCTTTATTACTTCAATAGTCTCAAACCAATTCTAAAGCTAGTCTGGTAGTCATCAACCTTCAGTGATCCTACTATCTCAGCTACTACTCCTAGCATCCATTTCAAAGTCATACATGACATATGACACTGCTGAGATTTTCATGTGAGTGTTGGGATCTTAACTCTAGTCCTTATATAAGCAGTGTGTCCTGGGGGGCCAGAGAGACATAGACAGAGAGTTAGAGATAGAGACAGAGATGAGAGAGAGAGAATACAAACTATTGTCTAATAATTTCTGTTCTAAACAGTAGCTCAGGTCCTTAAGACTCAGAAAGTGCTAAAGGATGTTCATCCAACCTCAGAAAGTCAAAAAGAAAACTAACTAAGGTAGTCCAAGATTTGCCGTAATTGCAAGGTCCCTCATTCCTAAGGATATAGAAGCAGTAAAATTGGTGACTCCCCAGGACTTATGTCACAGAGAAATACCAAAAGGTAATATTTATGTTAAAATATATTTTTTTTAAAATTCAACAGTGACAATATAAACTTTTGATTATTTAATAATTGTAGTACTGCTCTTATTTTGTATTTATTGTTATTATTGATATTTACTATCATTATTTTAAAATTTTGGAAGGGTCTGGAGAGAGAGGTCAATGGTTAAGAGCAGTGGCTGCTCTGGCAAAGGTCCTGCATTTGGTTGTGAGATCCACATGGCTGCATACAACCATCTATAACTCCGATTTCAGAGGATGTAGTATCACCAACTGGCTTCAGAGAACATCAGGCATGCCGGCACCTCACTTACATACATGTAGACAGAACACCTTAACAAATAAAATATATAAATCATTAAAAGCTTGGAGAATATTAGAAATCAGTTAGATATGTATGTCCGTATGTATGTATGTGTATAACACAGACATTAAATTTTAATTCCTAATCCATACTACATAAATATAAATTGCAAGAAACAATTTTTAAACATTAAAACAATTCTAATCATACTGACATTCAAAACCATTGTTAAGAATGTTATATAGCACACCAGATTTTGACTGAAGAATTAAGGAATTTTGAGACTGCGAAATACAGTCTAAGCTGTCTCATTTAAGCTTGGTCTTGGTGCCAAATCCTTTAATCTTTTTTAGAATTACTCTGTAGCACGTCAGTCAACATGGGAACTCGTTACATCTCTTTCTTTTTCATTCATAAGAAATCCAAATGCATTTCATTTCTAATGAACTTTTTTGTCCAGGTTAGGTAGGACATAAACATGACTGAAAAATCCACCAACATTTAACCCTTTACCATCCATCTGTGCAAACAGATTCTTCTAAGTCATCCTGGCATACACTGTGTTGTTCTCCAAAGTAACATTTAATAGCAGAGTCTCTCCGCCTCTTCAAACACCTCAGGTCCACTGGGATAATCCAATGTGTTCCTTGAGCCTTTCACAATACATCCAGGTTGATTCTGGTTTCATTATTGCCTGTTCAATGAGGTTAGCACACCCTTGCCAATAATGCTTTGTTAATATTTGACCTTTTGGATATCACTGTTTTTCATGATTTCGTAGCAGTTTTTGAAGAGATTATGTAAATCACAGAGATGCTGGTATAAATTTGCAAAATTTCCCTTTTCTCTAAGAGCCTGTGTGATAGTCACAGATAACCGCTTGGGCACTTTTTTGTTGTCCTTCTCTTTAAGATCAGAGCATGAAAGAATGAATTGTTATTTATTTTAGCAAGAATAAAGGACATGCAACTAACCCTTGGGACCTATAGTAATAAACCATACAATGGATGTACACTGGTGTAGGAGAGCAGGGAGGTGAGTGCCGTGGGCTGTCACGAAAGATGAGTGCACTGTGTTGTCCTGTCTTCACGGCTTGCTATTTCAGGTTCAAACAGGTAGCGTTCAAGCTGTAATAACTCTACTGATGCTGCTGACACAAACGTTGAAAGTTATGATTATGGTCTTTGTGTATGTTTCTTCTATGAACTCTGCAACAGAGTTTAGCAGTTAGAATGGACAAAGGTGATGGTGATATGTTCAACTGCTAACAGTTTATTTGTTCTCTCCAGTCTTGTCTGAATAATAGTAATTTTCAACATTTTAAATTGGTTGTGAAGCGTACTGTGGAGTCATCAAGCTCTTGCACGCACATGGACTTGTGTTCCATTTCAAGCACACACACAGACAAAAGAATAAGCAAAAATCCTGAGTTTTTAAGAAACACTGTGCTCTGCTTGACCTCGGATGTGAATCCTTACACTATTTTTTAGAACTATTTTAGAAAAGGGTATGAAAACAAGCATTTTCACTTTTTTCTTCAATTAATTTCACTGTTGAATATGATAAGATTTCAAAACATTAGCTTTTGTGGCTTATAGTTGATGATAACCTGAAAGTTTTACCTCAAATACTTTCTGTACAATTATTCTATATATTTTCTTTGTATTCAGGGATTACAGAGGGCATGTATTCTCAGAATTTTCCATATCAGAAATACCTATATTATTTACAAATTCATATTAATATTTTATTTATTCTTCTGGTATTTTGTGGTTGTGATAGTCGATTAGACTAAACATAAAATAATGCACATCAATGTGTGTATTCTATAAGAGCATGACACAATTTCTTCTGAATCTAACTTATACTCTGTTCTACATGGCAAAGCTGAAACAAAGCAAAGATACAGGGAAAACTCAAAACAAGGAACATGTGGCAAACACAGTGCTCCACATTCCAGCAGAGATTTGGTTTTCAAATTTTTCATGTTTTTAATGCATCATCTTCAGTGCTTTATTATTACTGAAGATTAGTTCAATATCATCATTCATTATAAAACTTTTTCCTTTTTGAAAAAGAAGAAACAACTTAAGTTCCCAAATAAAATCAAAAATATCTCTGAAGGAAATGTTTTTAAGTGTTTCATAAATGATTGTTTCAGAGCTATTTAAGTAGATGGATTTCTATTCATTCAGCAAAAGAATAAGAAATTTGGTAAGCCTCTGAATATGGTTTATAATAATATACTGGTATGTTGTGTAAGAAAACTATGTTGAAATATTTTGCCATTGAAACCTAATGCATTTCATGTTTTAATATCACACCATATATATGTGATCAATATAAACATATATTACATATAGATATACACAACAGCCATCCAATATACTAACAAAGTCAAATATGTGTAAATATTTGTACAAATTATTCATTGCAACTTAGTTGGTTCTTTTGCAATTACCTTTTTCTGTATACATAATCTAAGATATATGAACATTAATCATAAATGTGTGTATATATATTTACTATATTATTGGTAATGGATATTTTAATAATGTTAAAATAATAACTGTGAGCATTTGCATACACATAGTAACCCCTAATCAGGCAAAGCCAGGCCAAGAGATATCTTAAAGAAACTTGAAAGCATACTTGTTTATCCCTTTCTGAGTTTTTATTTTATTTCCTTGGAAGTGAATTATGAGTCCAATGATATGATTTTGGTTAAAAAGCAGAAGAAATGATTTCTGACATCTTGAGGTGGAGGATCTGAAGAGTCTTTAAATTATATTTTGTCATGAAAATACACATCTGTCATCTTCCCTTAGATGTTAGAATCTTTCATCTCATTTGAAAGTTCAGATTGATCTGTAACCTTTTTTTACAAAAAAAAATATGTCAGTCACTTTGATGTGTTGTGCATATTTTTGCTCATGAAGGTATACTGATACTGGCAGACCACGGCTAAGATGCAACTGAGTTTTATGTACTAACCTATGACATTGAGATGGCGTTGGCTTGCCTGGGAATCAGACTGTCCTACTTTCAACTTCAGGAGCAATCTACCAGCTTAATTATTGTCTTAAATAATTATATGACTTAAATTGTGCACATGAGGTATACACAGAGGAATCCCCTTCCAGACATTGGTGGTCTCTGGGCTTTACTTGGAAATAACTTATAGAGAAGTCATGATGATGAACAGAATTTGGCATTTGTCGGAGCAAGACAATGAATAACTATGAGGTTGAGGGAATCAGAGGTTTGTTAATGACAAACTGCATGCTTGATGTGCTGAAGACAAGTGGCAGACTCAGAGGGAAGGATACATGGTAGAATGGTATCCCATAAATCACAATTAGTTTTTATTCTTTATATGTCATATTAGCTAAAAGCATTCATTGACTGCTCTTCCAGAAGTCCTGAGTTCAATTCTCAGCAACCACATGGTGGTGTACAACCACCTGTAATGGGATCTGATGCCCTCTTTTGGTGTGTCTAAAGACAACTACAGTGTACTCACATGCACAAAATAAATAAATCATAAACAGTCAGTAGTTCTCCCTTTAAAAAGATTGTAAATGCATGTCCTTGCCTTTTGTTGTATTATATACGACAGTGTGTAACTGAGTCCGCATACTTAGTCACCACCTTATTTATTTTCTAGGAAATGTATTCATGTAAGAAGATATTTTCTCTTTTCCAAGTTATTTTACTTGAGTTTAGGTTAATCATAAAATCCCTAAACTCGCACTTTGTTTTATATTTTGAGATGCAGAGGTATCCTTTCAGCTCCAGTGTTCTTTCTCTGAATGCCAATTCTCACATGTGTGTGTGTGCATGTGCGTGTGTGTGTGTATGCAGATTAGAGTGGCTTAAATCCTGGTCATGAAACCAGAGGATTAGATGCAGTTTGAAAACTAACAAGAGCATTAAAGTGATTTTAACCTGCATAGATCGTTTCTAATTTCTTTCTCTTTTTAAATTTTAAAACAAATTTTAGACATATAGACATAAAACATGCTTTTACAGGACATAGGGATGCAAGGTGCATGGAAGTAGTTATTATTTCAAAGGAAACCTCTGAGTAGGAGTATATTATATATTGTCATATATGTCTACATGGAACATACTGTGTTTCACAATAAAGCAAGGAAATGGAATGTGTGCCAGTATGTGCAGATAATGCACTGGGAAGGCAGAAGGGGAGAGAGATTCCAGATAATTGATCATCCTTCCACATCCCTTCTTGTCTTTCTTTTCTTTTCATTTCTTTTTCTGTCATATTGTTCTAAATTAACTTCTTCGTTTTTGTTAATTGGCCCCTCTGACCCATTAGATTTTCTCAGGCCTTACTTTTAGAAAGAAAACTTCTAAAAATATAATGTTTGAATAAAAACACATAATAATCTTACTACTAGAAGAAACGGATGATTAATTTTCAAACTGATAAGGCATATGTTGAGAAATTAGGATGCATAACCACATCAAGTCATTATGACATGCGGTCTGGATTTATACTCCTGAGGAAATCTGGCTAATAATACAGCTCTTATTTATTTTAATGTCCAATAAACTAAATGTTCCTGAAATTATCCCCTCTATCATTCGATTTGAACACCAAATGTTTCCCAGGGAACAATTTGACTCCACTGATAACTACTGGTCAGCAAGTGACAAAATAAATATCAGTGTTTTTAATTTGGCCACCGAGCCCCTGTGTTTAGAGCACAAAGAAGGAATGCAGAAGTATTGCTTAGCAAATGTTCAGAAAGAGAACGTCGCAGTAGCCATGGAATAGTTGGGTGCCAGGCTGGCACTTACACAGTTCATTTGGTAGGTTTAATGAGGAGTATTATATTTGTGAACTCTGAGTTTAAAGGTGGAGAATAGGCATCTGAAGCTTTTCATATTCACAGTACTTGTTCACTTGCTGGGAGCTATATCCGTTTATACACTGCTTTCATGCTTATGTCTTCGTGACCACACTAATCCTATGCACGAGAACTATGTTTAGTAAAAAATTTGCACTGTTTGATTCTGGGCCAGTGTTTTTTGGTCGTTTCTATGAGAATTGTAACATTCAGAATAAGTTATATCCTTATATTCTTATAGGGACACATTTGACTTTCCCTCGGGCTCAGTTTTTGTTTGTTTGTTTGTTTGTTTGTTTTTTTTCACCTGTGATATCAGAGTAGATCATAAGAAATCTAATGCACAACTGTAAGAATTAATGAAATAAAATGCAGGTCTACAAATACATGCAGTAAAGGAATGTCTAAATTTATTAACAAATGTGATTTTGGTGGTACTATTTGCTTTTCTTCTATTATTATTATTTCATTTAGTATACATTATTTATTTTAGGGCATGCCAAAATTAATTAATCCTCAAGTCCTACCCAATCCTGCTGGGACACAAACAAGGTTTCAGAAAATCATGTGAAGATTATGCATCCCTCAGGGAAATGGTATTCATGCTTATTGAAGTTTGTTAATTGAGAGTCTAGACTTCCTGGGAAATGGGCACGTTTAAGGAAAGTATTTTGACTCTGTTCTTTAATTGAGATAAGAAGACTAGTCCATTATACTTGGGACCATCCTCTGACTGGGATGCTGGAGTGTATAAATGCAGATAGGCAACTACGCAGCCTCCTACGGTTATTGTTTGTTCCTGACTATAAAACATCAAGGTCCTACTGCTTTGACCTCCCTGAAGTGATGGACTGGACATAAAACTATGAGTGAAAACAATCTTGCTCCTCCTTAAATTGCTGTTTTCATAATATGCTATTGCAGTAACAGGAATAGAAATCAAAACAACGGTTGTGCACCGAATGATCTAAATCTTTAAGTGAGCAACTGTTCTTTGTTTCAGTTTTAATCCATGGTAAGATTTGTGCATAGAATAGCTAGCTGAATGGATCGTCAAGTGGTCCTGATGCCCCACGGATCCTGTATATTCACAACTATCACAGTATATCTTATTAGTATTCCAGAACATCTGATGCAACGATTTACAGTATTCAAAAGCCTGCGAAATTGTGAAAATATTAAAAGATGTGATAGAGGGGAGAAAAAAAAGCAACTAAGAAAAAAAAAGAAAGAAGATAAGCATTTCCTTCATACTTGTTCCCAGCTGGGATTACAGCTGCTTGATTCATACCATCTGGGGGTGCCTAATTAGAACCTACCTAGAATAGGCTTTAAAGAAGTAATTTGAGAATAAACTTAACATCAGCCGCAGTTCATCTCCCAGAGGGTGGGAGTTAAGGTTGCAGGAACTAATGGATCAATGAACAAAAGAAATATCCACTAGTCGCAGTGTTTGAACAATGTTATCCTTAAAGAAGCAAAATGCCACTTGTTTCGACCCAACCTAATAAATCGCCCGGTGACCGATGAACCTTTAAAGTAGTAAGTAACAACACAATGAAAAAAGACTTCCATATTAGACCCATGCACTGGCTCATTATCACATGGTGGTTCAAGTGCCTTTACAGGTTCAAACCTAATTTTCAAAATACAATAATGCATCTAGTGTGAAACAAACAGCTTTTTTGTCTGTCAAATCATTTGACTAATTATAATTAGATTTTTTGTCCTTAAAGTCTTTCTTATTCCCCTAGGAACAGACCTTAGGAGAAATAAATAGGGTTTTGTTTCCTGTTTAACCTAATTATTAACGATTTCATTAACCAGTCAGGTTGATTTAGATTAAAAAGTATCTTGGAGTTCCTTGAAAATCAGAATCATGCCGTTATAAACAAGTGTGTACCAAGTAAAATGTGGAGTTTGTGATTGAAGAAATCTGTTCTAACCCTTGACCTTTGTAAGCCTTTCATCTGAAGTGAAGTGCTTCATTTTGTGTTCACTGTCTATCGCCAGCTCTGAGTTTTATAAAATAATATTAGTGTACTCTGGGGAAAGCGAAAGGAAAAACATCCTTTTTATTGCCATCATAATGGTGCTGATTTTTGCCTAAAGCATAAGCTGAATAAGGAAAACTACATTGGAAATCAGAACTCATGCAGAGGCAAGCTGAAAAAATGAGAGGAATATGAAAACTACAGGAACAGCATTAATTCATTTCTCTCCTCACCTGCCAATTCAGACACGATCTTTGAGATTTAGCTGTCACTAGTTTGTTATTTAAAAATGAAATAAAATTGTTCTCTCAAATGGGAGACACACGTGTGTTCATGGACAACTTTGTGAACATAAAATTATTGACACAAATTTGAACTGAGATTTTGAAGAGATTCTTAATTAGTTAAAACAATTAAAAATCAGTAATATTCCATATGTTCATGTACAGTCCCTGTAAGACTAAGCCCAAGCCCAACAGAGTGATTTTTGTGAATTCTCATTGTCTTTTTTTTTTATTACCAGGATACAATTGTTTCTTAAGGAATACTGAAGTCTTAAATTCTATGAAGCTAGATAAGTTGTGTGAATTTTATCCTAACATGAATGTGTCTGCCAGAATGAGTTCTTTATTTTTGCACCTCCACCAGCTCCCGAGTTGTTATGTTTTTGAAAATGATCCATAAGATAAAATTTTAATTCTTGACGATTATATCTAGTATCAGAATTTCACAGGATAGTCTTCAGTTTCAGAACAAGTAGAAAACAGTGAATATTAATCATTAGCAGATTATCACCTATTGTCATCAACTCCTTCTACTAGAATAAGCAGAGAATTCACTACTGACACACATGAGGGTTTAATATTTAGTTCTTAATAACTAAGCATGTTTACAAATAAGATCCAGGTAGCATTGTATTATTTATCTCAATTTGGAAAGTAAGGTTATTATTTCTTTACCATAATTCATTTCAGAACTAAAAACAATCATTTTCTTTGTGTAAATATCAAAATCATATATGCAATTAATATGCTATTATCTTAATGAGATTTGCACACAACAGAAATAATTATCTAATAGGTCCTTAAAGTCATTGTTAGAATAAAATTCATGACAAAGTTAGTGACATTTTTGTGCTTCAAATGTACACACCAGTAAATCGAACTTGTAACACTTTCAAATGACTAAGGACAGATTAAATGGGTATATTAGAAATATCAAATGACCACCTTTAAACATCACTTCACAAAAACACACTGCATACTCCGGAGCACACAATGCTCTCTTGAGTGTGAAATCTCTGTTAACTCAAGATTTGTATTAATGACACAGTCAGATTCTCACAGGTAAGAAGAAAGAATGTGTCAATCAAGAAATGAGTTTGCTCTAGATATTTTAGCTGAAGAATTTTAAACCCCAGCATAAGGATAACAGATAGTTACAGACCAGTGCACAAATATGAAGGTGAGGTTTACACATGCGTAGGGTTGAATAGAGGAGGTGGAGAGTCAGTGAGTCTCAGATTATACCTTCCCCATTCTTTCTCTGAACTCAGATGTGGCAGTGTGCAGCGACATGAAACCTTTGTAATCAGACAGAAGATAAAACTCACAGAAAGCATGAGGAAGTCACTAAATCTTTTTACTATCTATGAATCCTAGGCACAGCCATAAGATTTATCTGACCAGGGGGTTGCTTGAAAACAGCAAACTTTATCATTGGGTGTTCTTTGGAAAACATTATATCACGTCAACTCTCCTAAGTTCAAACTTATGACTCCATAATGCAGTAATACACAGCCCTAAGCACTATATTCAATTGATAGGTAAATTCCATAAACTTCCAAATAGGCTTAGCCTTTTATTATTTTATCTCTTTGTCAGCTTCAAATTTCATAGCCACATTCTTTGTTACTTGGCCACATACCTAACGCCATTGTGAGATATTTAAAAGGTGAAGTACTGCAATTACGTAAAAAACTAGTCATCTACTTAGAAGAACAATGGTTATTAATTAAAGGATCCCTTGAATACAGCATTTATCATAGATAAGAAGGGATGTTTTTCAACACATAACAAAAATTCTGTAACTTCCAATTCTGCCAAATAGAAATGCTTTAACAAAAGTAACTAATGAAACACAAACACAGTGATTGACAGAGAGAGCATAGCCTGTATCTTAAAGTCTTGCCTCGTATTTCTTAGTGCAGTGATATTTATGATATGGAATATATTAAAAGTATGGTAAATGCAATTATGTGATTCACACAATATGCGTTTTTCTCAGATCATCTGTGCTTGAGTATTTAAGCAGAATACATCTTAGGTTCAGGGTGAAATTACACACTTCTGTTAATGATATGATGAGCAGATAACTTAAGTACATGATTCCTCCTATCTTTACAACTTAACAGTATTATGATCATGAAAAGAATCTTGATAAGTCCAATTTCCTCATAAGAAAAGTGAGTGTAAGCATCTCTTTACTTATAAACTCAGATCTTCATTAATTTGATTGACCATCCTCTCTGTGGTACAGTGTGAATGTCAGAGTTATAGTGAGCAGATAGGTTCCAAGTATTTCACTCAATCATTTAAAAAGTAAATGATTTAACACGTAATTTATTACACAGAAGGGTGTATATTCATAAATAGAAGCTGTTCAATTAAATTGTTGTACAGCCTCACAAGCAACTGCTTGGATTTCCAAAGGCAAATAAAATGTAGAGTTCTCTCCAAGATATAGTATCAATTAAAAACATAAATTATGAAAAGTGAACATTTTATTGAATTAAAAAGAAACGTACAGTCGCAATCACACACACAAACACACACACACACACACACACACACAGAAGAAACGGGGAGTACACACGTGATAGGAACTGGGAAATATTTCCTCTGAATATCCAGAGTTATTATCAAAAGTATCGAGGTTCTTCTACACCTCAGCCCCAAATCGTCCTCTCCTCATGCGTAGCTTTTCCTCCTTTATCTCTTCCCCCTTTTCTGGTCACCCCCCTCCTTTCTTCCTAAGCTTGCCCTTAGAATGGCAACTTATAAAATCTAGTGTTTTCTCGGACACGAGATCATAATCTGATGTTAAGGTTTTATTCTAGGCAGATTTCCATTTAAATCTAATGTATGTGTCTTGTTGGAAATCCTTAATTACCTTAATCCTGGCTTTTGCAGATACTGCCAAAGTTCACAGTATAAGTTTTCACAGTCTTGAAATGATGAGGCAATGGAAATGGGTGGTTGAGAGCCTAATAAGTTTCTGCTACGTGAGAATGTAACATTCTTCCTTCACATTTGTGGTCCCTGATATCCAAGTATTTCCATTCCTACTTCTCATCAATTTTCTGAGGAACTGCCGGACTCATTTCCAGAGTGGTCATCATTGTTTTTTTCATTTTTAAGAACTGATTACATATATGGATATTAACTTCAAAGCACTTAATCACAGAAAATAAAGTCATTGAAACCAGTTGTGTTTATAAATTTTATAAAATGCCATAGCAGTAAGAGATGCAATTCACAGGGGAAGAGTGACCAGAGAAAGTAAAAAAAAAAAAAAAAAAAAAAAATCCCTCCATGACTGTCACAGAAATCTGAGTAAAGAGGACACACTTCAGTAGAATACATACAAAGTCTCAATAACCGCTTGAGCAAAAGAATGTTAAAACCTAGGCAAATGCATTAAACAGCCTGGGGGTTTCTAGGATGGAAGGAATGGTGTGAGGGTACAAGAGAGGAAATTGACAGAATAATTGATGTCCTGAGGGTCAGCTGTTAAAGTCACATATGATGCGAGTGGAGGATTTTACTCTCAAAACTGACAAGTGCTTTGTGCAGAAAAGTATTTTATCTCCGTTTAGGTGGTAAAGAAATGGCTTGCCAGTAAGTACACATATCTCTAAGGCAAAAATAAGGACCATACCTGTGATATTGTAACAGTGGGCCATGTAACGATAACTTGAACCCAGAACAATGTTAGAAACTGTAGAATCAGCAAGAGAGAACAATAAGAACTATGTAACCATTTTGTGCCAATGATTCTGAATCAGGCTGTGCTTTTTGATAGCTTCGTTAAGAGTTTTATTGCTCTGAAGAGACTCCACGACCACAGCGATGCTTATAATGGAAAACACTTAATTGGGGCCACCTTACAGTTCAGAGGTTTAGTCCATTATCATCATGACAGGGGACATGGTGCCATGCATGTAGACATGGTGCTGGAGAAGGAGCTGAGAGTTCTATATCTTGATGTGCAGGCAGAAGAAGTAAATGCCACACTTGAATTGGGTTGTGACCTCAAAGCCCACCTCCACCAAAACATACTTCCTCCAACAAAAGCACATGAATTCCAACAAGATCACACCTCCTAATATTGACACCCTGTATAGGTCAAGCATCACACACATGGATCTATGGGGCCATTCTTATTCAAATTCCCACAAATATCATAAAGGATTAAAAGGCAACAGACACTGTCTCCAGCTAGCTACAAAGATTTAAATGACTGCTATCTTCTTCTAGACATTCCTGTCCAATATAAGGAGGACTAGCTTGAGTTGATACCTCTTCCTCTTTCCTTCCTTCCTTCCTTTCTTTCTTTCTTTCTTTCTTTCTTTCTTTCTTTCTTTCTTTCTTTCTTTCTTTCTTTCTTTCTTTTTCTCTATCTTTTTCTGTGTCTGGCTTATGTTTGTTTTTCTCAGTCTTTCTATCTTTATCCCCCCCTTGGTAAAAAAATAAAACCAGAATTAATAATAATAAATAATATGCTGTATTAGTTGATTTTAACTTATTTATATACAGAGTAGATATGGAATTCTCTATCTGATACTTTATAGAACTCAGAAGACTTACGTGTGAGAATGGACCTTCCTGCCAGGACGTTAATCTGGAGACTAAGAAGGCTGACACCATGATGGCACAGAGACAACAGGGCCTAGTGACTATTTATGTCAATAAGCTACAGATAGTGTTACATTAACATGCACAAATCACAGAAAATTGGATCTATCTGCTTAGGTCAAACTTCCTGGAAAATACAGTATAGGCAAAGAAACACAAACTTTCTTTACAGTGAGGCAAATTATATTTCTGGTGTCTTAATTCCTTTGAATATGGCCCAAGATAGAAACATAAAATGCAAATAAAATAAAATCATAGGTATTTTATAATGCAAAATCTGATGTACACTCTTTTCAAAATTCCTCCCCTTAACTCACTAGTCAATCTTGTGATTTTTAAATATCAGTTTTACTCCATGGTATTCATTCTTTGTAGATAATTGAAAAGTTAGCATTTATCAAATTTCAGGATTTTTTTCCTTCACTGGAATTCAGTAGTTGTCTATTCAGACATTCACTTTTCTTCTGAAATGATTGTCTATCTGTTATTTGATTCACATTTTACTTCTGCTTAAACTTCTCACTCCACAACTCAAGAAAGGTCAATCTTTTGTTCCATGTCAGGGCATGGTATGGAATGATTCACGTAATAGATATTAACAACATTTTAATAAATTTGAAAAATGAGATCAGAACATGAACTTGAGTGTTTATATATATGTGTATGTGCACTGGGTTATTACTCATTACTGTAGAGCATGTGTGTAGCCTGCAGAAAGGTGTATCTGTAAACTCCACCAGAGAAACCAACAACAAAACTACCTATAGTCTAGACATTAGGGAAATATGTTTAGGCTAAAATTGAGAGAGAATACTGAATAAATAATGGCACACATAGATAATTTCTAAAATTTAGCAAGACACTAAATAAAATGATACACTACAAGGGAGGGGGGTTTACCTCATTTTCCATGTACATGAAGTGTGTGCCAGATTCTCTCAGTCTTATTGTTAGTGGGAGAAATAAAAATGCAAATAGCAGTAT
Source organism: Mus pahari (assembly GCF_900095145.1). Taxonomy (NCBI): domain Eukaryota; kingdom Metazoa; phylum Chordata; class Mammalia; order Rodentia; family Muridae; genus Mus; species Mus pahari. The sequence goes on along the minus strand of NC_034600.1, from coordinate 66,728,605 downwards.
GTGTTTGCACCCTATGCTCCTCCACGGCAACACAGGATCCTTTTGGATATTAAGCTTCTGTGTTCTAGAAGAATCAATGAAGTTCCCGAGAGCATTATGAATTATGATGAAGGGCAGTTAGATTCTTCATCTCAGTACTTTTCATGTGACATCTAGGATTCTGTGTCCCAAGCCTCCTTTCACCTTTTAGGTGATTGAGAACTTAGTCGAGGAAGGCAATAATCATTCTGGTTCTTAAAATTCTTCTTGTTCACCAGGAAACCAAATAATCACAACCCCAGCAAGTTCTAGGAAGAATCAGTTCAGACAATCTAGAGTGTAGAACCCAAATGTACACAACCACCCTCACATATAAAAATACTGAGAGGAAATAATCTGTCCTTTAAAATATACTACCAGAGATATAGTTTTAAAAATGCCAGCTATTAAAATTGCAGATTGAGATTATTTTTGTACTTAAATACGTTGACTCATACTTAGCTGTTGACTTAGAACTATCAGATTCAGCCATTTTTTAGCCTTCAAAAGTTTCTGATTGACATGTGTTATAGTTTGTCCTTTTATAAACATCTAACTGCACATTCATCCATCACATGAGAAAGAAAATATAGATCCCAATTTTGTCATAACTGTCATTTGTGTGGTAACAGGACACTTTATTCATTTTCCCTGCATATCACATAAATTCTTTTCAACATTTCCTTGGGATCATAGAACACGATTCTGTTATTCTTACTCTTTTATTTCTTTATAACAGGGTTAAAGGGAATATTTCATAGATTAGGAATTGTTTGAAAATTGCCTTTGGGAATATATGCCCAACTGAAATTGTAGAAATTGTTATAATTTTAGATGCATTCAGAAATGTTTTGGTTCTCATACAAGTACAAAGTAATTATGAAAAGCTTATACAGAAACACAGTCTATATAATGAAATCAAAAAAGTGTTATTTCTTAAAAGAGACCTGAAAAGGATATTTAGTAAATCAGGTCATGGAAGAGTAAGTTACATGTGTATTGATAAAAAAATCAACCCTCTTCTGTGCTTCAAATAAAAATTTATTGAATAACAAATATGTCATATGGTTGATGTTCTACCAATGTATAATATTCTGGACAATTTTTGAAAATATAATATATAAAAATAGGAAAAATAATTGGACTTTGAGCTTAGGCATTTTGAACATTCTAAGTCTCAAATATTTACAACAAAATATTGAAGTTAATATGTTTTAAACTTAGATACTAATGAAACTCTATAATTTTGTGTTGGTGATAAATAAAAACTGATGAAGGATATATTATTCCTTAAAACCAAGTCTCAGAATAGAAAACAGGCAAAATTTCCTTTGGTCTTTGACAGTCACTTTAAGGAGACTAAAGGCATGCTTTTGATAAAATAGTGTTAATGTTTTGTATAACATGGTTTCAAAAATAAAATCTCTGTTATTTGTGTTCACTTGGTACAAATACAGGAATGTCTACATTGTATCCCAACACAAGAACTTAGTGGATTCCATCCCATCTAAATTAAAGTGTTTAGAACCATTTCAAAACACAGTGTAAACAACTCCAGAGGTTGATGTGGATACTTGCTTCAAATCCTGAAAAACTTCTACCATTGGGACACACGTGATGGAGAAAGAGAATCATTTCCTGCAGGTTATTTTCTGGTGTCATGGCATAATGTTTTCACCATGATTTCTCACACACAATAAATGAATGCATGAATGAATAAAGAAAGAAAATATCACTTTCCAAAAATGTATTATGAAATGCACCATCATCTATAAAAAACATACTACATATGCCCTTGAGAATGAAAAAAGCTTTCAGGCGTGAGCAGCACTCGCTGAACTCTAAGTGTCAACAGATGATGAGTTATATAAATATTATCTATCAGTACTTTATAATAGAAAGTTAAACATTTTTTTTCTAGGTAATCCAAAAGGAAGTATCACAGACATTTTCATGTGTGTGCATCTCATTTGGATAAATTTTTCTCTCCCCTTTACCCTACTTATCTTCTTCTACCTCCCTTCCACTGTTTCATCTTTAATTCATATACATTTTGAGAAAAACTCAGAAAGGTAGAAATTTATCTGTGAATTCTTTTAAAGGCATGGTTTACATAAGACATACTATGCCCATGAGACAGGCAAAATACCCCAAGTTCTGAATGTCCCCTCCACTTCAAAAGGCAACAAATCTCTGAAATGAACTTGAGTGCACCTATTTTAATATTCGCTGCTGCCTCCAAGCTAGCTCTGGGTTATTCTGGTTCCTGGAAGCAGCACTAATTTTCAAAATCTTTCCATGACTATTTGGTAGGTAAAATTTTGCAGAGAGCGGACTCCAGCCAAAGGCAAGTTTTTAAGAAGTCTCTTCAAGGAAAATAAGCTATCAAGGCATCAAACGGAATTGCACCTTGTTTAACAACTTTTACAACTAGCTAATGGTTTGTACTTCTGTTAGTCTTTTATGAAAAGAGAAAAATGGAAATAATGATACATTTGAATGGTATGTATACTTAAGTCCATAGAACCATATATCATTTTATGGAAAATTCATCCCTGGATTGTTTCTCACATCCAGATGTTTCAAATTATGATTATTTTGTCAAGTAGTATTTAAAACTGAACTTGGGAAATGTGAGTGGTCATTCCCATTAAGTAATTCCATTCCAATCTGTTTTAAATCTGCGTCAAACCTCAATCAGCAGTTGGGTAGTTATATGTCACTGTAATCTAAGGACTTTGTGAAGCAATTTGTTTTAGAACTAACTATATATTTAGTAGCCTGGCTGATATTCTTTGATTTCACAGAGAAGAGAGAAGTAGCAAGTGAAAAGTCATATATGAGTAAGAGAATCCAATTGAAGCTATCATCAGCTGGAATCAAATGGAAAAATGTAACCATTCTTAGATATTCAATGGCTAGATCTGTGCTAGGCTTATTTTCCTCGAATGTGGATTTTTTATGAAAGTATTTCTGTGTAAAGAATGATAAATGATAAATGTGTAGTAATTGACAATGTAGTAGACACATAAAAACCTCAATTCTACAGTCAGTTGTACTAGTCAGTATGTTAACAAGCACAGCAGAAAAATAATATTTTTAAGGTAAAAGAATGGGGGAGGCTGTTTATTGACTTGCTGCATACAACTTGCATAGCTTGCTGTCTTCTAGCCTCTAGGATCATCACCCCAAGCACTGATTAATCTTGCCCATCCCACATCAATCATTAGTCAAGAAAATCCTCCCCAGGTTTCCCACAGTTGTGTTCCTATTTGAGGTTCCCTCTTCCAAATTGAGTCTAGCTTATGTCAGGTTGACATAAAAAAAATAGTACAGGAATAGTTTATTCCAATTCCAAGATCTGATCCATCACTATAGGCATGTGTCACTGGTAGGTGCTTGAAGCAGCCAGTCACATTACACCCATAGCCATGAGTCTAGGGAAGTGAATGCATGCATGATTATTGCCCAGCTTTTTTATTCTCAACTAAAATTTTCACCTATTATATTGATGGAAGAACATACTAGGAAAAGAGTTGCTACGACTTCCTACATCAAGTAACTTTAGCCACTACTCTGCTGATAAGTTCAAAGGCCAACCCAGTATAGCTATTCTCTTATTAAAACTTTCTTCCCAGGTTATACTATGATAGATTATGTTGGCAATTAAAGCTAATTGCCATGAATAGATTTTTATGCTACCTTAAAACTCTCTTCAAATATAATATGTTACTAACACAATTTTAAAGCCAAGGTTAAGTTTTTCTAGGCAAAAACAAACAAACAAAAAGCATTGTAACAATTCTTTTCAATTTTATTTCTGTGGATAAAAATGTATATTACATCTGAAAATTTTGGCAAACTAAAGATTTGAATGTTACCAATTCCTTTATCACAGCTGATAGATAGTAGTTTCCTGAAGTATCACCTTTACTTTGGTGGTATGTTTTACGATTAAACTTCACCATTGATATTTTTACACCTTTACCAAACAATATAGCAAGTGAAGAATCATTTTAGATGATGTTTCATTTGGTTTTGAGCTATTTTGTCTTGTGTGTGTGTGTGTGTGTGTGTGTATGTGTGTGTGTGTGTGTGTGTTTGTGTTGTTTTGTTTTGTTTTGTTTTGTTTTGTTTTGTTTGGGCATATTAGTTTAACTAGCACTCACCATATAGATAACATTTATAAATTCAGGAAAAAGAAGCTCTGCCAGAGCCTGACAAATACAGAGGAGAATGCTGGAAGTCAAGGACTGGACTGAGCATGGGGTACTGAATGGAGGAGTTAGAGAAAGGAAACCCTACAGGAAGAACAATTATATCAACCAATGTTGGGCATCAATGGAAGGAGAATCCCTTGGTCCTGCGAAGGTAAGATGATGCCACAGTGTGTGGAATGCCAGTGCAGGGCGGTGGGAGTTGGTGGGTGGTTGGGGAAGCACCCTCATAGAAGCAAGAGGGATTGGATAGGGGGCTTCTTGGGGGGGGGCACGAAAGGTGTTAACATTTGAAATGTAAATAGAGAAAATAAATAAATATCCAATAAAAAGAATAAGCCATTTTTTAAATGGAAAAAAAGTCAATAAACTATTGACTTAAATGAAGTTATATGGAAGACCAAACCAAAATTTTCGGAAATAGAACTAATTAAAAACTATGAGCAGTAACGATGTCATGATAAAACAAAATAAAATAGTATACCTTTATAGAAAACAATAATGTATGTTAGAGCAAATATCTAATCTGAAACTAGAAATACCAAAATAAACTTAGGCAAGGGCACTCGTGAGATGGCTCATCAGTTTACTGTACTTGCAGATAACTATGTCTAATTAATAGAAACCAATCTTTTTGCTCATGGCCACATATAACTCCAGGACCGCAGGCATCAAAACCCTGTTCTGGCCTAAAAAGCACCTGCAACCACATGTACATAGCAGCTCACAGATATTTATATACACATGCATACATGTGAATGTGTGCATATACAGCATGTGCATGCAAACATACACATTCACATGCACATTCACATACCCATTCACATACCCATTCACATACACACATATACATATACATAGACACAATTAAGTAAAACATATCTTATAAAGGATAATTCACTTGAGGTACCAAAATAAATTACCTATGAAATATGCCATTATGATTATCTTAAATGTGTCTTCCTTATTCATGGATCTCTTCAGCAGTCAGGGTACTGATGTTTTTTCTACTGTTACAAACACTTCCCTAGGCGCAAAATGATTAAAGCTTTAATGAATTCAAAAAAATTCTTTTAATTCTCCTACTCTTTGGTCTGTTTAGGTTACTCTGATTTGTTATTCCTTGGAGATTGGTTTGTGGTTGCCACACTGTCTTTGCTTTCCTTCATTTGAAAATGGTTTGTCTTTATATGACCCAGCACAGGGGAAGGCCAGGGCCAAGTAGTGGGAGTGGGTGGGTAGGGGAGCAGGGGCGGGGCGGTATAGGGAACTTTCGGGATAGCATTTGAAATGTAAATAAAGAAAATGATAAATAAATAAATAAATAAATAAATAAATAAACAAATAAAACCATTAAAAAGAAAAAAGAAAATGGTTTGTATCTCTTTATCCCCTGAAAGATATTGTTATTAAACATTGACTTCAGAGTTCAGACTTTTTCTTTCAGGACTTCAAGCATATTTTATGCGATTTTTTAATGTTTTGCAATAAATTCTGCTGTTATTTGTGTGGCATTGCTTGTAATAATAATGATGTTTATAAAGCAGGAATTATAAAGTGAACCATATGGAAGTATGCTCACTGAGCTCTCATCCAATGTGTACACACACAAACACAGACAGACAGAGACAGAGAGAGAAGAAAATATGAATGCATAATGTTTATGTGAGCCTATAACAATGTTATATTGAAAAAAAATCAAGAGTGAACTATTCCCAAAATAAATAAATGCCCATTGGCTTAAGTGTTAAGAGGAAAAAAAATGTTGTAAGGATTATTTTCAATGTTCTCATTACATATTTGAGTGGTATAACGTTTTTCATTCTTATGTTTCTGGATTATGCTTATTGACTTAGTCTATGACAAATAAGCCCCCATCTCATACATTTATTTATTTTTTGTGGAAGACTTCAGTACGAATAATACTTCAGAGAATATTTGATTCTAAAAAGTAAACCAGGTTAAAAATGTGATAATGCGTCATCAAATATAACTGATGCTAACATCAAAAGCAAGCATAAAGAAATGGAAAAAGACACAATTCTTCTATTTACAGTTTTACTTGGTGTCAATGAGTTATGATTGGTTTTGATGGCTAATGTGTTTCAATGCAAGGTTCTCAAATAGTATTACTATTTGGAATGATTACATAGCTGGGGCAAGTGTCCACTGAGGATAGACCTCAATGCCTTATAGTCCAGCACTGCTCCTTAATCCATTATCTACACCTCATTCTGATGCAAACTAAATATCCATTCTATTGCTAAAACTGCCAAATCATCTCCTCCATGATGTGCTATACCCTCCTGATACCACAAGGCTAAATAAGCCCTTTCTTTTCCAATTTCTTTTGTTATGTAGTTGGTTGCAGCAATATGGACAGTAGGTAATAGAGAACCTTGCTAACATAAATGTAATCATTGTTGTAGTAAACATGAGCACATGGACCTCAAAGTATAGAAGGTGCCAGAAGCACCATAGAAGGAAAGTAGCAAGGAGCCATAGAGTAGAGTCAGCACAAGAGGGAGGCTACATTGATGGCTATATCAGTGATAGACAGACAGACAGATAGATCAGAAAGATAGATAGATAGATAGATAGATAGATAGATAGATAGATAGATAGATAGATAGATAGATAGATAGGCTGGGCAGTGATGGTGCATACCTTTAATCTCAGCACTCGGGACGCAGAGGTAGGCAGATTTCTGAGTTCAAGGCCAGCCTGGCCTACAGAGTGAATTCCAGGATAGCCAGGGATATGCAGAGAAACCCTATCTCAAAGAACTAAAAAAAAAAACCCAAAACACCAAACAATCAAAAAAAAAGAAAGAAAGATAGATAGATGATAAATGATAGATGGATGATTTATAGATGACAGATAGATATGTATACACATACATGTATGTATACAAATATACATGTCGTAAAGATTCATTTTTCCTTTGTCAATTTGACTGGATTTAGATTCAAAATGGCTATGCAGCTCTGTCAATATTGTGGAGGGCACCTCTCGAGACTGAGAAGAGACACACCATGTGGGAAGCACCATCTCAACGATCAAGATCCAGACCTGAACAGAAAGGAGAAAGTGAGCTAAGCTCCAACATTCATCTTTTTGCTTTCTGACTGTAGCCATAATGTTGCACACTCCTAATGACATACACTCCCTGCCATGATTCTAACTGTGATTCATTCAATCCTTCACAGCACAAGTACTTTAGTCAAGTGTATGGCCACATCAATGAGAATAATATCTCACACAACATATACACATGTGCACACACAGACTCTCTCTCTCTCTCTCTCTCTCTCTCTCTCTCTCTCTCTATATATATATATATATATATATATATATATACATTCATGTATATATTCATAAATACATACACATATATGAATAAGCTTAATCATCATAGATATTACAGAAGCTTGAATTAATATATCTTTCAATAGCATATTGTTCAGATTTCACGCATAAAAAAATTAGCAAATTGACCAGTATAGTGAACGGTTCTGATGCTAAGGCCCTGTTTCCCAATTGGTTCTTGATATGTCAGTTAAAACAGCCATGGGCTAATTGCTAGGCAGAAAGTATAAGCAGGACTTCCAGATCCCTGGAAGCAACCAGAGGGACACAAGGGATGAGAGATAGAATTTTCCAGGCTTCTGATGGAGAAAAGTTGACCAGCCATGTAACATCTCAAAACAGAGTAATCACACAGGCTGGTCCTACAGGCTGGTGGTCAGGGGAATGTAGCAAATAAAATTAATGGCAGGTAGGAAGAGAGGAGCTAAGAGTATTGATAAGAGCATGATTGATAAGAGCATGGGTTTCCAGGAGGGAGATAGTAGCACCCAGGTATTGGGTCAAGAAGGCAAGTTGAAAAGGAACAACTGTGTGTGTCTTTTGTCCATGTGTTCAAGAGAAGCTGGGTGGTGGCTGATAGCACAGCCAATTTGTGGAGCTAAGGTGGGACAGCAAAAAGCTACAAGAAACAGACCAGAATGCCTAAGGAATCAATAACATTATAGTTCTAATAATTCTCATTATTGAATCACAAATAGCTGAAAATATGATAAGGTATCAATTTAATTTTACCTTTGTACTCTTTCAGCAGCATGTCATTTTCACCATGCAGTCTCAGGAATTATGTCAAATAATAAATCACTATTTCACAGCTTGGAGATAGAATTGATGACTACATTCATTATGGCATTTTTCATTATGGCCCACCGGTTGGAACAAGACAACTACTTAACTACACAGCCTAGTTATAGAAAACAGAACAAAACAAAACAAAACACCTTTAGTTTGTTTATCTTTAAGATGTTCATAAATATTATTTATTTATTGTGTATAGAAGCACTTTTCCTGTTGTATTGTATTAGTGTGCTGTCTGCTTGTGTATAAGGGCTTCTTATAGTTCTGAATTAGTCTTGAGCATTTATTGAAATATCAGAGCACTTTATAATACTGTGTCGTGCTTTAATATTTTTTATTTTTATTTTGTTTATATTTTGTCTTTTTTTATTCTACCAGACATTTGTGTACACATTATTTAAGTTTAGTATTTTTTATGGGATCTCTGGAGGCAGGTATATGAGAGGGAAAGCCTAGAGGGAGAAAAGACAAGCAATAGGTGATGTAATAGTATTATAACGTCAACTTTTTCATTTAAGCAGAAAAAAATACTGATCCAAAGCAAATAATTTCATTTCTCATTGATAGAAGGATACTCTATTTCTTATGTATCAAGTTAGAGTAACCTTATTTGTAAATTAAAAGATCACTTAAAAAATTATGGTCATGGTTCTGGTTCTGATGTTAAGCATTCTCATTAATAAAAGCAAGGAATAAAAAAATAATAAAATGCCACGTTTGTATCCTGAAGTGAGACTTCATTTTTAAATTCTTCATGTGGCTTTGAGCTACCAGAGCATCTGTCATCTCTTTTATATTATAAAGCAAGAGGGATTTTAAAACTGGAGAAACAACTGATAAATGTCTGGAAGAGAGGGAGATCAGTTAATTGAATGGAGGGTTGGATTCTCTCAGTGGCTTTCCTTCTCTGGGCACCATTTGACTATTATTATTATTTTGAGCAAACAGATTACCCACCATTAAGTATAAAATCAACAGGAGAATAGCAGAGTTTTAAGAAAAGGCCGGAAAATTGGATGAGCGACATGTTTTGATTTGCTCAGGAAAAGAATCCCAAAAGGCAGAATGGAATTCATGGTGTTGAGTAATGGTATAATGTTTTTCTTGTGAAGCTCACATAGAAAAATTTGCTGGTGGATAGAAATACAGTATTGTGCTATGTGTGTGAAATTTTATGTGCATACAAATGAGTGAATTGTGAAAAAGTGAAATCAGAAGAGCCCTGTATGTAGCAAAGAGTCCTATCCAATTTTCATCCATGAGTTTCTTTAATCTACATGGTGCCTAATTATGTAAGCCCACTTTTATAGGTGATAAAATAGGGAATTGCAATTGATAAACTACATGCTTATGTAGTTTAGATGTTAAGACAATGGCACAGCTGTGCAGTGGTAGCACATGCCTTTAATCTCAGCACTTGGGAGGCAGAGGCAGGCAAATTTCTGAGTTCGAGGCCAGCCTGGTCTACAGAGTGAGTTCCAGGACAGCCAGGGCTACACAGAGAAACCCTGTCTCGAAAAACCAAAATAGAAAAGACAAGACAAGACAAGACAAGAAAATAAAAGAAAAAGACAATGGCACAAATGTTATCTTAACTCAATAATAGCTACTTTGTAAACTGAAGACCCAAACCTGGGTAGAATTATATACCCAAAATTTTATATTGTATTTATTGGATTTTCAAATATATAAATAATTATTTAACTGATTTGTAAGTACATGTAAGATGTACTTATATATTCCAAATAGAAATCTTAGTTTGAAAAGATTTAAAAATGACTCTATTGTGGAATATATAGTCCTTTATAAGTACCCCATGTAACTTAATTTAAAAGGACATTATGAATATATGTAATATTGCATAATTAACATTGAACAATAGTGATTCATAGTATAATATACTCAAAAGTGTTTACAAATCTTCATTTTGTTTAGGTATTATTTGCAGCTACCTTACAGGTTTGGTTTTGTGTTGAAAATTTTAACATTTGTATAAGATTTTATCTGTACCTCTCAATTCTTCTTTTGTTAAAGCTACCTCTTGTGCTATGTGTCACTATGGCAAAATGCTCCAAATAAGGCACTCTCATGTTATTTCTTATTCAAGAATGAAGAAACTTGGCGATCTCTCAGACATTGGACCACTAACCACACAGTATATACCAGAAGATATTTGGCCCCCAACACATATACAGCAGAAGACAGCTGGGTCTGGGTTCAGTCAGACCCTCAAGAGATTTTTGGCCATCTAACCCTCAAGAGATTGTTGGCCCCAGGGAGTTTAGAGGTCTGGTGGGGTGGGAGTTAGGGGGTGGAGACATCCTTGTGGAGACAGAGGGTTGGGGAAGAGGTATGGAATGTGGAACAGATGGAAGGTGGACCAGGAGAGGATTAAAACTGGAGTGTAAAAAAAAAAAAATGTTAAATAAAAAGAAAAAAAAAAAAAAAAGAATAACTCCTGTTGTTTGTTTATTCATCAGAAGATATGGTGGGTATAAGGAAGGAGATGGAAACAAGAGGTGAAATGAGGAAAATATATTAGTATATGAAAAGTTCAAAATAACCTCATTTTCATAATTATTGCCAAATTGCTATATGCTATTATTTCATGGAACCTTCAGGTAAAGACGAAATAAATATCTGTTGAGATTATCTTCTAGATTCAGAATGTAAAGCATTTCTTTTGCAATGCAGCCAATATAAATTTCTGAAATACTTCCTTATAATTTTTTGGCTGCAGATGTCATTTCTGTTCTAGGCTTTGTTGCTCTAATATTTTTAATAGAAGCTAATTCATAATTAAACATGTATTCTTAGAAAGAGTATTTCTATAGAGGCCTTATTTGGTTATTTATTAGGAACAATTATAAGAAGAAAAATAGAAAATAAAGACAGGGGTATTGAGAAATACCATTTTCCCTAGTGCTTGGGCCACAGAGGCAGCATGACTAGAAGTCCAAAGCAAGCCGGAACTGAAAACAACCAGAAACAAAACATAAACCACCAGAAAACATCAGGGTGGAAAATACTTGAAGGATCAAAGAATCAACAAGGTTTATTCACACACTTCTCAGAGGATTTTTAAAATAGTGTTCTTTATTACTTATGATACTATTTGGTGACAATAGGGCTGAGGTACTAATTTTCTTCTTTTTATCTTTGCCCATTAGTTATTTTACTTATTTACATTTCAAATGTTAGCCCCTTCCTAGTTTCCCCTCCACAAGCCCCTATCTCCTTCTCCCTCCTCACTGCCTCTATGAGGGTGCTCCCCACCTGCCCATATACTCCTGCCTTAGTTCTCTTATCCTTGGTCATCAAGCCTGCACAGGACCAAGGAGCTCCCTTCCCAGTGATGCCAGACAAGACAATACTCTGATACATAGCAAGATGGAGCCAAGGGTTGCTCCCTCTGTACTGTGTGATTGATGGTTTAGTCCTTGGGAACATTGGGAGGGTCTGGTTCGTTGATATTGTTGTTCTTACTATGAGGTTGCAAACCCCTTCAGCTCCTACAGTCCTTGCCCTAACTTCTCCATTGAAGTCCACACGCTTAGTCCAATGTTTGGCTGTATATATCTGTATCTGTATTTTTCCAGCTCTGGCAGAGCCTGTCAGTGGACAGCTGTTCTGGGCTTCTGTCAGTAAGCACTTCTTGGCATCAATAATGTCTGGGTTTGGTGTCAGCGGATGGGAGGGATCTCAGGGTAGGGCAGTTTCTGGATGTCCTCTCCTTCAGGTTCTGTTCCACTCTTTGTCCCTCCATTTCCTTTTGACAGAAGGAATTCTGGGTTAAAATTTTTGAGGTGGGTGGGTGGCCCCATCCCTCAAATGGGCTCGGTGCATATCCACTTGGATATGGTCTCTACAGGTTCTATTTCTCCCTTGGTGGGTATTTCAGCTAAAGTCCTCCCTGTTGGGTCTTGGGAAACTCTTGGGTTCCTGGCTTTTGAAACTTTCTAGTGACTACCCCCAGATCCCCCTCCCCTACTGCTACACACCTACTTTCAAACTTCTGACCCTCCCATAGTTCTCCCCTCATCTCCTCCCATATCTGGACTGTATCCCTTTTTCCCTCTCCCTCATCTCTCCATCCCATCTCTCTCTCTCTGCCTCTACTTCCCAGGGATTATTCTCTTACCCCTACTCAGTAGTACTATAGCATTCCCCCCAGAAGTTCTTTTATTGTTGAGAATGTTTTTTTTTGATAACCTGGGGTTTTTGTTATTCCAGATAAATTTGAGAATTGCTCTTTCTATCTCTGTGAAGAATTCAGTTGGAATTTTGATGGGGATTGCACTGATTCTGTAGATTGCTTTTGGCAAGATGGTCATTTTTACTATATTAATCCTGCCAATCCATGAGCATCAGAGATCTTTCCATCTTCTGAGGTCTTCTTCAATTTCTTTCTTCAGAGACTTGTTCTTGTTATACAGATCTTTTACTTGCTTGGTTAGAGTCACACCAGGATATTTCATAATATTTGTGACAATTGTAAAGGGTGACATTTCCCCAATTTCCTTCTCTGCCTGTTTATCCTTTGAGTAGAGAAAAGCTACTGGTTTCTTTGAGTTAATTTTGTGTCCAGCCAGCTGTAGGGTTTCTCTCATGGATTTTTTCAGATCACTTAGATGTAATAACATGTCACCTGTAAATAGTGACTTCCTCATTTCCAATTTGTATCCCATTTGATCTGGTTTTGTTGCTTAATTGCTCTGGCTAGAACTCCAAGTTCTATATTGAATAGATAGGGAAGCGTGGGCAACCTTGCCTTTTCCCTGATTTTAGTGAGATTGCTTCATGCTTCTCTCCTTTTAGTATGATGTTGGCTATTGGCTCGCTGTATACTGCTTTTATTATATTTAGGTACGGACCTTGAATTCCTATTCTTTCTTCATATATCATGAAGAGGCCCCTGTATTTTGTCAAAGCTTTTTTTGGCATCTAATGAGATGAACATGAGTTTTTTTTTTTTTTTTCATTCCCCTTTGAGTTTGTGAATATAGCAAATTATGTTGAAGGATTTCCTTATACTGAATCATCCCTGCATTCCTGTGGTGAAGCCTCCTTGATCATGGTGAATGATCATTCTGATGTGTTCTTGGATTAAGTTTGCAAGAATTTTATGGAGTATTTTTGCATCAATATACATGAGGAAAATTTGGGTGTAGTTCTCTTTCTTTGTTGTGTAGATTAGGTATTAATATAACTGTGGCTTCATAGAAATGTATTAGGTAGTTTTCCTTCGGTTTCTATTTTATGAAATACTTTGAGAAGTATTGGTATTAGGTCTTCTTTGACGTCAGATAGAATTCTGCACTAACACCATCTGGCCTGGGATTCTTTGGTTGGGATTTTTACTGACTGCTTCTATTTCCTTGGGGGCATGGGCCTGTTGAGATGCTTTATCTGACCCTGATTTAACTTTGGTACTTGGTATCTGTCTAAGAAATCATCCATTTCATCTAGATTTTTCAGGTTTTTTGAATATACGCTTTTGTAGTAGGATCTGATAATTTTTGAAATTTCTTCAATTTATATTGTTGTGTCTCCATTTTCATTCTGATTTTGTTACCTTGGATAATGTCTCTGTGTCCTCTGGTTACACTGGCTAAGGATTTGTCTATCTTGTTGATTTTTCTCAAAGAACCATCTCCTGGTTTTGTTGATTCTTTGTATAGTTCCTTTTGTTTCTACTTGGTTGTTTTCAGCCCTGAGTTTGATTATTTTCTCTGATCTACTCCTGTTGGGTGTACTTGATTGTTTTTGTTCCAGAGCTTTCAGGAATTTGTTTTCATGTGACCTCCATCCTTCATCAACTTTAACAAGAGATATATTATACCCAGAGTTCATTTTTAGTTGCTTTCAACACTCTACCTTTCTTCTGGGATGCTTTCACTGCTAGGTTGTCCTTGCTCCAGCAGATGGCCAACTTCTGTGTGCATACAAATAGCCCTGAGTTGACTCAGGTGACTAAAATAAAGAGGCTACAAATCTGGTAGGGTGTGTTAGGAGATTATTTTGGATTGGTGTGAATGGAGAGTTGATCTTATCAAAACACAGTATAAGATTGTTTGAACTACATTATAGAAACACAGATTGTAAGAGGGTAATAAATTTCATAAAATAGAAACATATTTTCTAATTTTATAGACTTCTCAGACACTGGATCACCAACCAGGCAGCATACATCAGCTGATATGAGGTCCCTAACACATATACATCAGAGGACTGCCAGGTTTGGGTTCAATCAAAGATGATGAACCTAACCCTCAAGAGACTGGAGGCTCTAGGGAGTTCAAAGGTCAAGTGGGGTGGGTGTGGGTGTGGGGACATCCTTGTGGAGTCAGGGAGACAGGGAGGAAATATGGGGTGTGGAAAAGTTGAGGGGTGTACTGGAAGGGGAACAAAATCCACTGGGAAAAAAAATAAAAGCCAGAAATGATAATAAGAATAAAGTGGCTAAATAAATAAATAAAAGAATTCTTTAAATAAGTACTTTTGATAACGACGTTTTCAGTAGAAATTATTTGATCGATTAGTTACAAAGACAAAAAGAGCAGAATTGTAAATTTAGGCTCCTACCAATTGCTTTTTTAGTTCACTTAAATTCTGCAGGCACTAATTATATTTTGAGACTTTAGCTCATTAAAGCATTTTTAAGAAGTTATCCTATTACACTGTTTTTCTTAGATGCAAAATTAACATAGTTTACAGCTTCACTGATGTTTCTTTTCCTTTTAGTGCCTTTTTCATAAACAAATAGTGTTATAGATTTCTAAATTATTTATAAAATGGTAGTCTGTGATTGTTTTCAATTTTCTCCTTGTCTGAAATGTAAATAGTGTCACCTTTGAGTAATAGACCCTAATCTTACATTTTGAAGATATTTTCTATGACACAGATTAGAAAATGTTAACACTAATAAAACTTTTAATTTTTCCATTATTCCTCTACTTGAATACATATCAATGAGGAAACAAAAATGTGAAACAAATAAATAGATTTAGAAAAAAAATGCCCCCATTAAAATTGAACATTTTGACCTTAATAGTATTAATGTCTCAATTTGGATATAAAAGTTAAAATTATGTGGTCAGAGTGAGAGAGCTCATTTGGGAAAATGTCTGCCTTTAGAGAAGGAAGGGCAGTTTTTCCTACTTAGAAACTGCACTGATAATGTCGGGCTGGATAACACAATGTGCGCAATGCTAGTCCCGAGGAAGCAAAGACAGGCAGTAGATTGCAGGGACTCCCTGGCCATACAGCTTGACTTCCTGGTGGACAACTGGTTCAGGAGAGACACTGATTTAAAGCAAAACAAAATACATATTGAATGATACCCTTGCAACTACTGATAAGCCTAGCCAGAAGTTCTTGACTAAAAAGCCACCAATGAGCAGGTCCCACATGGGAGGTTCATCAGGATCTGGATACACAGGCAGTCTCTGGGAGAGAGAGGAGGCAGGAAAGTGGGGACAGGGAGAACTTGATTTGTATTGGGGCCATGGTGCATGCACAGAGGGACATGCGACAAGAGCAACAGAGTAGCCTCTTGGGTAGAGAGAGATGACACATCAAGTTCTCCCTGTCCCCACTCTTGCATGCTGGGTACCTCTCAAGTTGGCTGTAAAGATTCCTGATTGTAAATGAGTCACTTTTAACTGCCCATGGATATGCTTGATTGCTAAACTAGAGGATGATTGTCACCTGGCTTACTCCTGTAGGATCCATGCCCAAACCCCCCTAACACACACACACACACACACACACACACACACACACACACACACATGCATACACACACACACCGAAAAAATATGCACATAGAAATAATATTTTAATACCTACAAAATTTACATAAGAGTCTGAAGAATTATTTTTGCCAGGTAATTCGAAACAGAATGAAAATTAAAATCCTTACTACATACAGGTAATTACATACAGGTAGTGAATGAGTTGTTATAAAAATATCTCAGTCAACATTTCCATCAGGACCCAAATGCAAAACTTTATTTTCCTACTGTGAATTAAGACAGCATCTGCTTTTAGTTTTTTATTTCTACTTTCTTTCCTTCTTTTTCCTCTTTCTTCTTTTCATCTTCATCTTTACTTTTCTATGGAAATAGTCATTGAATAGTAATGGTAACATGGTAGTATTATATCTTAGATTCTCTGATGTCATGTGTCACATAAAAGGATATGTGCTCGTTAATCCATTCTTTAAAAGGGCTATATAATAAATATTTCAGTTTTTCTGGGTCAGATAGTCTCTGTTGTTTATTTTTTCTGGTATAGAGCTAACATAGTCATGGATAATGAGTAGATGCCTGCACCTGTGTTCCAAGGAGATCTGGTGAAAATTATATGCAACTAACTTGGTTTCGTGCTTATAATGACACATTTTATCACATTTTTTTTTCTCCCTTGGTGTTCAGACACCAAAACTATTCTATTCGAGTAATCTGATTAAGATTTGAATCTAGTGGGATGAACATGTTTGGAAAATAATTAGATCTTATCAAATCAGTGAAACTATGTGGCCACTTAATTGACTTAATTTTGAATTCCTAATATTTGGGTGGAAAGATGAGTCTTTTTTTTAACATGAAATCAATATCACATGTCATTTTTTTTGGTGAGAATTTTTTGAAATGAAGGTATTTCTAGTATTAACAGTAATAACTGTTAATATGGTGACATCATCTTCTGTGTCTTTGCATTTCATACCTTTACCCCAAATAATTTCCAGAAAAGGATTTCAGGTGCTTGTCATATGTGGGTTAAGGATTTCATCAGGTTAATAGTTTGCCATTTGCCTCTGAGTCTGTTTGTTCACCTGAATGGATTAGAGTAATCCATCAGTTTCTGTTTTCCTGACGTTAGTTTCTTCAACAGTAATGTTAGCACACACCTATTGCTATTCTTGGACACATTTTACAATGAATAACAAACATAAATGGCTTTAGAAACTAGAGCTGACTTCTATGCGGATGATCTAGTCAAAGAAACTGACACTCAGTTATCTCCTACAGCCATCAGGGCTTTATGTAGGTGCAGCCACTCTCCAGTGATCACTTACTCTAAAGCAGTAGACAATTGGGCCTAGGTAGTCTCCTGTCTGCTTTTGTATACAAAACATAAATAGCATACAGCAAATGAGAGAAAACAGCCCCACAGCTGGAAGGCAACTTTAAAGAAAAATGATGTTCATAGCTATCCTGCCAGTAGCTGGCAAAGCACTTTTTATAAAACATATTTAATGTTTACAGCCACTCAGAGGCTGGGGAAGGAGTAATACTTTGAAAATACATTTAATGTTTTTACCACACTGTGGCAGAGAAGCAACTCCTGCTAAAATATATTTAATGCTTAGAGTCATTTGGCAGTTTAGGGAAAAAGAAACTTCTTGTTAATTTTTAACATTTATTGCTGATCAGTGACTGTGAGAATGACTACCACTGTGGCATGCTGTATGTTTAGGGACACATTTGTGCTGCCAGTAAAACAATCCTTACATTTCTCTCAAGGCTAAGCAGAAACTGTCAATAGCATTACCTTTTCAATTGCGCCACTAATAAGAAAGCAGCTTTCAGACACAGGAATAAAATGTTCCTTTAACACACAGTCATAACATCCTCTGGCCCTGGAAATAGCCCTGCCATACAGTATGCTGAAGACACTTTACAGCTGACACAGGAGAGATCATCAGGCCCAGCTCAATTTCAGCAAATGTGTTAAGGCCACTCGACAGATTGTGAAGTGTAAGTATAATCTGATAATTGGTGTTTTCTACAAATCAACAGCTTGTCTCCACACATGAAGGTACAGGAGTCCTCTACACCCAAGGAAATATAAATTGAAGTTAAAAAAGTCTATTATGTTTTTAAATAAACATGACTTAGATTACAGAAAGAGTGAAGGAAAATAGTAAGTTCTCTTTGTTAAGGGCATGGAGAACAAGCTGGCTGAAAAAATAAACCAGGGAGAGAGAGAGAGAGAGAGAGAGAGAGAGAGAGAGAGAGAGAGAGAGAGAGAGAGAGATAAATAGCCAGGGATTCTGTAATCAACACCTTCTCTGGTAGTCTCCAGAGAATGAGCAAAAGAATATTAGTAGTACCCTTCTTCACTTAAAATGTATTATGCAGGCATGGTCTAAGCTCTACAAACATTTTTATTTTCTATTTCTAATACCCTTGAGAATAAAATATTATTATTCCTTAGTTGCAATTGGGAGAATCAAAACCCAACCAAGCTGTGCACTATTTACAGATATACACCTCTGGGGAATAGTGCCGGGATTCCTTAAAGGACGAAGGACATCTGACTCTAAACAGTTTAAATACCAACATTGCACTATAACATGCTATAGAGTATAATAGGAAATATAATGCAGACACAGGAATAAAGAGACTAAAATATGGACTGAGCAATTATGTTTATTCTCCATATCAACATAATTAGCTGACCAAAGAGACTGATTTGTAGTCCTCTGTGCTGTGTATTGTTCTGTTGTTGTTTTCAGCAGATATAACAAGGGAAGGAGAACACTCAACTTTTAACTCTAATTTTATTATATGTTTCTGGAAAAAAAATATAAATTAATCTCCTTAAATATTCTATTAACTCTTTTACCTTCCTAAAACTATTCAAATTAAATCATGAATTGCATAAAATCATCAATTCATCTACACAATATTATATTACGAAAGATCATCTTCATGTTGATCTGGAGGAAAATTGCCAGATAGATTGAGCTATCACACAGGAGGTAATTATGCAAGGCTATATGAGAGTCTCCCCACATTCAATCACCCAATCCCACATAAATGAGGAATATAGCAATGAAAAATGAGAAGACACAACAGTAGCAAGAAGCGATCATGGGACATGCCCCTCCAGGATACACCCATTGCAGCTGGGCAAAATTGTGTGCCTGTGCCATCTGCAGGAAGCTCACATATCCACTGCAGTTCTGCCTGCGCCTGCATGGCATCTGCCAAACACCCTTAGCTCATCTCCTTAGGGAGAAGACTTAATGTATAGAACTGCTTGTCACACCAGTTAAATGACCAAATTCCAGAACATGGGTAAAGCCAAAATTATACCATTTCTAAAATACTTATGTGTCAATAAAGAGATGGGATGCAGAGGCAGAAGGACTCCAGGAAGCCCATGGAACAGATAGCAGGGTCTACAGAGTAGTAAAATAAAATTCAGTCTTGTGTCAAACAAAGTAGATGGCCATGACTGACACCTGAGGATTTCCTATGACTACTAGATGAGTCCTGTGTTATACGTGGAGTAATACACACAAACACCTCACCATCACACATAAACACACACATACACATACACAAACACACATATGGAGAGAGAGGCAGGGTGGGGGGAGAGATGCATATACAACACAGAAATAGTTCATAATTTCTAAAACTATACGAACCCCAAATGTGCTAAAAAACTTTTCCTAGAGAAAATTTTAACAAGTTTTACCATAAAGAAATCCAAAAACGTCCTTCTTAATTGAAAGATGGTATTAGCACATAAAATACATGTTTATGCTTATTTAAAATATTAAATCTGATGTGTGATTAGGAACAATAATAAATGGTATCGATTCCACCGATAAAGCTTGAATGGATTCTGAGCATTGGAATCTAAATTTCAGAGTTTAAAATTTGTGTTTTGGTTAAATAAGAAAGATGCCTCAATTGTTATTAAAAGAAACAACTACAAAACACACAATGCATTGTTGCCCTGAGCTTCTGAAAAGGCATGCAATGGTTCATAGGATAAGAGATCATACTGTACTGGCTAGTTTTGTGTCAACTTGCCACAGGTAGAGTTATCACAGAGAAAGGAGCTTCAGTTGGGGAAATGCCTCCATGAGATCCATCTGTGGGAGATTTTCTCAATTAGTAATCAAGGGAGATGGTCCCCTTGTGGGTGGTGCCATCTCTGGGCTGGTAGTCTTCATTCTATAAGAGAACAGGCTGAGCAAGCCAGGGGAAGCAAGCCAGTAAAGAACATCTCTCCATGGCCTCTGCATCAGCTCCTGCTTTCTGACCTGCTTGAGTTGCAGTCCTGACTTCCTTGGTGATGAACAGCAGTATGGAAGTGTAAGTCAAATAAACTCTTTCCTCCCCAACTTGCTTCTTGGTCATGATGTTTGTACAGGAATAGAAACCCTGACTAAGACAAATTGGTACCAGCAGAGTGGGGTATTCCTGTGACAACCTGACCATGTTTTGGGGAGGACTGTGGAAGGACTTTGGAATGTTGGGCCAGAATATCCATTCGGTGTTAAGAGCTCTTTGGGATGTTGTATAGGAGCTTGAAGATAATGTTGAGAACAGTGCAGAAGATGGAGGCCTGGCTTGTGAAATTTCAGAGAAAAAATTAAAGACACTTTTCAGGGTCATTGCTATTTTGGATTGTGAAGACTCTGTGATTCTGATTAGCTGGGGCTGAAGAATCAGCTGTGATTAACAAGATATCAGAACTACTAAAGTGAAAACTTGGCATTACTGGGACAATTGATGCTGGTTAGCTGGACCTAAGAAATTAGTGGTGATTAAGAAGAGACCAGCATCATTGAGGTGACATGTTCTGGGAAGTGTTTTCTGAGAGCACAGAGGCTGTGTTCCAGAGAAAGCCAAGGTTGTACCTTGTGCTGTGACTGGACTTGGTAATGTGTAAGAGTTACTCAGGTGGTAACTGGTTTTGAAGGCATGAAGGGGTCATGCAGAGCAGCTGAGGTCATGGAAGCACTGTGAGAGGCCATGGAAGGCCATTGGTGAAGTTGCAGCCTCAGTTGGAATTGATGGCCCAGGACTGAAGGGGTCATGCAAAGGAGTTGAGGCTTGGCACCATGAAGAGAGCCTATGAGAGGCTAGTGTTCAAGCCTAGTTACAGTGGAAGACAGCAGAATTTTGGAGAGGCCAGTATCATGAGATGACCACCAAGAACAGCAGCAGCAGTGGAGTACAGGTGGCTGGAGCATAAAAGACAACGTGTGTGCTACAAAGTCCATGGTTGGAGAAGTGACCCAAGCCCTTGGAGGATCCCAGAAGATTGTGAGTTGGATCCCAGACACTGGATGGTTGGAGATTTATTTTTGCTTTTGATTGTAACTGTGCCCTGATATTTTCCTCTCTTGATGGAATTTTTTTAGTGAAACTCACAGTTAAGAGACTTTGAATTTTAAAGACTTTGGATTTTAAAAGATATTGGATATTTTGAAAAGATTGAACCTTTAATATACAAGACTGTGGGACTTTTAAAATTATTTACATCTTGGGGATAAATAAGAAACAAAGGGTTGAAGCTTACTAGTGATATGTTTGCGTGTCAAGTTGACAAGGAGTCAATTGTACTGGCTAGTTTTGTGTCAGCTTGACACAGGCTGGAGTTATCTCAGAGAAAGGCGCTTCAGTTACGGAAATGCCTCCATGAGATCCAGCTATAAGGCATTTTCTCAATTAGTGATCAAGGGGGGAGGTGCCCTGTGGGTGGTGCCATCTCTGGGCTGGTAGTCTTGGTTCTATAAGAGAACAGGCTGAGCAAGCCAGGGGAAGCAAGCCAGTAAAGAATATCCCTCCATGGACTCTGCATCAGCTCTTGCTTTCTGACCTGCTTGAGTTCCAGTCCTGACTTCCTTGGTGATGAATAGCAGTATGGAAGTGTAAGTCGAATAAACCCTTTCCTCCCCAACTTGCTTCTTGGTCATGATGTTTGTGCAGGAATAGAAACCCTGACTAAGACACATACCTACTCTATATTTCTAGGTCTTTCTCTTTATAGCACTTCCATAACAATCAATCTATACCTTTAGATCACTGTGTTGTTCAACAATCATCAGAGAAGCTTCCTCTACCAATAGAGGGTAATTAGGACAGAGACCCGAAACCTCATAATATGCAGAAAGGAAACTACCTTGGAGTGCTCAGACCTGAATTGGATACCGTTATTACAACCTTCTCAATGATTTTCGATCTGTGTGGAGTAAGGAATCCATGATTGTAAAGCCCAGAGTTGTGCGATTTTTGAAAGATGGACTTTTCAGACACATCGAGACTGATTCAATTATGAATGAATTTACAGAGACTCAAACAGCTTTCACAAGGTTTGTACAAGCCCAAGAATGAAAATCATAGCAGGGAAGAAGGTAAATGAGCATAAATTCCCATCATTGGCCAAGAAGCTATATTCAAAAGATTGCTTTTCAGGAAGGGGAAATGGTTTTTTTTTTTTTTTAGTGAATATCATTATATCATCCACAGTTAAGTACAGGATCTATGCCCCTAACTCAGAAATGGTTGTTCAACACTAACAGATTCTATGCTTTTAGTGGCTGTTTTTTAAGAGAAAGAACATGAAGTGGGTTAAATATGAATGTGAGGAGGACCTGGAAGGAGTATAGGAAAGAATGTTATAGACTATACTGAATGGAAGTCTTAATTAATAAGTTAAAAAATGGTGAAAACACACCCAAAATTTCACTGTTTTTCTTTTTAATGCCATGCAAAATCAAATAATGAACACAGTAGATAAAAATAGAAATTTATTTGTCATTTTCCTTAGTTATGAAATAATGTGATTTTCTGTAGCTTATTTATTTAAATTTATGTTAATATTATTTGTTTAGAAAGAACAAAAGAACAAAACTACTCTGATATGTCTTAAGCAAGAAGCCCCATCATCTAGTTATGTGTTATATCTAAATATTAACTAATGTAAATAAGAAAAAAATTATAATATTCTTTCTAAACCTTTAGGACAGTCCTACAGTATTGCATGCTGAATGAAAGGTTTTCAAAAGGAGTTTAATAGTGGCTCACCAGAAAAAAATAATCAAACTAAGAAGCTGTGATTAACTTTATTCTAAACTCATTTCTTCCTCCTTATTCATAGGAGTTACTAGGATTTCATGCAACAGGAAGAGGGTTTTATGACAGATAAATATTAAGAGGGACAACTCTCTAAAGTAAGATCATCTGTTACCTAACAACTGCTGAAGAAATGATAAAACAAAGTTCTTAAATATCGATTCATAATCAAAAGCGTCTAACAACAATTATAGAGACCTGGTCACTGATAATTTAGTAAGATTTCCAATATGACAAATCTAAGGGTGAAGAAGAGGATATGAGCTTGAATATAGATTTAAAATTGAAAAACTGTGCAGTCTTAAAGAAAGTAACTGAAAATGCATGGTCCCCAGATGCATAATCATCAGATATTAAGGAGGGCACATTATCGTAATTCATTGTGCTGTTCATGGTCTTAAAGAATTAAGAGCACATCCATACAGTCCAAATTTGTCTCCAAGGAGCTGGGGACTCTCTGGATCAAGAGGCAATTTCCTTAGGTCAAAGTAGAAGCAGTTTGTCTTTGAGCACATTGCCATGGCAGACTGGATGTAGCAGAAGTTATTACCAGAACAACCTTCCTCTCAAACCATTCATAGAGTCAAGAGGACAATTTTGAATCTCAAGGTGTTAAGTGCATTATATTACATTATGTCTGAAATATTAATTTTCCTTCAAATTTCTACTTATCTTTTTAAATTTTTCTGAACTTATATACATATATTCCTTGGAGTAGTCCCTTCCTATACTTTTCATTCTAGGTTTTTTAGAGCATTTTTTCCTATACAAAATCCATTAGGATTAAATTTACATTTGCATAATAAACATTTCGGTATTATATTTATTCACCTTATGTTTATGTTATAAATACACTAGCTCCTTAATTATTTGTGATTTTTTATTATTAATGTACACTTTATACAAAATAATGACTTTGCTTAAAACTATTCCATATATATATATATATATATGCTCCATACTTTGATGTTTATTATATTATAATTCAGTTTAGTGTTTTTTTTTCATTTTAATTATGTTCCTCCACTCACAATCATTGGTAAAAATGTTTTTGTTCTGAGAATATCTAAATACCTGTATCATCTATGGACAAACTGATGTGATAGAACAAAGGCTATATTGCTAATCAGCTTCACAAAGTGCAAATGTTTCTTGGCCAGATATTTTAACATTGCAAGAAATTAGAATAAAGTGAAATGAAACGAAAGGAATTGTATGATGCAGAGAAAGTAATGACAAAATCTGCCCTTAGAAAATTAAAACACTGAGCTTTTCCCAAATGGTAATAAGGACCTTAGAGATGAGTTAAAGCAGTCCATAGAATCAAGGATGGTCTATGTTGAGAATGCTGTGGAGTTACATGTTAAGTTAATTTGATACCTCCTTTTACTTTTGTAAAAGTAGAATATCATGTTTGCATATTCAAAGCAGATATAAAATGCAAAATTTCCCATGCCTTTGAGGTTTAACAAACATAGATCTATCTATCTATACTCTCTATCTATCTGTATTTATATGATAAATGATAGGTTTGTAGAAAATTGTTGAGAGCTTTTGGTGCCGCTTCTAGGAATTTAGCATTTGTGACTGGGCTCAAACAAGGAAGTAGGCTTAGACAAGAATAACAGGGTCTTCCAACTGGTAATAAGGACACATGCTCCATTATGTTCATAGCAGCCTTATTTATAATAGCCAGAAGCTGGAAAGAACCACGATGTCCCTCAACAGAGGAATGGATACAGAAAATGTGGTACATTTACACAATGGAGTACTACTCAGCTATTAAAAACAATGAATTTATGAAATTCTTGGGCAAGTGGATGGATNTGGAGGATATCATCCTTAGTGAGGTAACCCAATCACAAAAGAAGTCACTAGATATGCACTCACTGATAAGTGGATAATAGCCCAGAAACCTAGAATACCCAAGATACAATTTCCAAAATACAAGAAAACCAAGGATGACCATTGTGTGGATACTTCATTCCTCCTTAGAATAGGGAACAAAATACCCATAAAATGATACTGATACACAGACAAAATTTAGAGCTAAGATGAAAGGATGGACTATCCAGAGACTACCCCATCTGGTGATCTATCCCATCATCAGCCACCAAACCCAGATACTAATGCACATACCAGCAAGATTCTGCTGAAGGGACCCTGATATAGCGGCCTCTTGTGAGGCTATGCCAGTGCCTGGCAAACACAGAAGTGGATNCTCACAGTCAGCTATTGGATGGAACACAGGGCCCCCAATGNAGGAGCTAGAGAAAGTACCCAAGGAGCTGAAGGGGGNTNCAACCCTATAGNTGGAACAACAATATGAACTTACTAGTACCCCCTGAGCTCATTTCTCTAGCTGCATATGTAGCAGAAGATGGCCTAGTCGACCATCACAAGAGAGGCCCTTTGTTCTTGCAAACTTTATATGACCCAGCACAGGGGAATGCCAGAGCCAAGAAGTGGGAGTGGGTAGGAGAGCAAGGACAGGGAGAGGGTATTGGGAACTTTTGGGATAGCATTTGAAATGTTAATAAAGAAAATATCTAATAAAATAAAATAATAAGTTAAAAAAAAGAATAACAGGGTCCTCTCAGCAAAATCTTTCTGGCATATGCAGTAGTGTTTGGGTTTGGTGGTTGTGTATGGGATGGATCCCTGGGTGGGCAGTCTCTGGATGGTCAATCCTCCCATCTCCACTCCAAACTTTGTCTCTGTAACTCCTTTCATGGATATTTTGTTCCCTATTCTAAGGAGGAATGAAGTATCCACACTTTGGTCTTTCTTCTTCTTGATTTTCATGTGTTTTACAAATTGTACCTTGTGTATTCTAAGTTTCTGGTCTAATATCCACTTATCAGTGATTGCATATCATGTGAGTTCTTTTGCTGACAGGACCCTGATATACCTTTCTCTTGTGAGGCTATGACAGTGCCTGGCAAATATAGAAAAGGATGCTCAATTCATCTATTGGATGGAACACAGGGTCCCCAATGGAGGAGGTAGAGAAAGTACCCAAGGCGTTGAAGGGATCTGGAACACTATAGGAGGAACAACAATATGAACTAACCAGTACTCCCAGAGCTCATGTGTCTAGCTGCATATGTAGCAGGAGATGGCCTAGTCAGCCATCATTGGGAAGGGAGGCTCTTTGGTCTTGCAAACTTTATATGTCCCAGTACAGGGGAATGCCAGGGCCAGGAAGCAGGATTGGGTGGCTTGGGGTGCAGGGCAGGGGGAAGGTTTAGGGGACTTTTGGGATAACATTTGAAATGTAAATTAAGAAAATATATAATTAAAAATACAAGAATAACAGTGACAATGGGGCTTTGTTTATTAGTTTGCTGAATTACTACCTAATGTTTACTCTTTGCTTGCTATTTATTACCTTGTATGATCCTTTTACTTACAACTTTACTTAATTACTGTCTTATGTGATCTCCTTGTTTACCACTTCACTTGATTACTTTGTCTTTGACCTAAGAACGGACCATGCTTTTTGGATGTACCTAGAATGATATAAAAGCAGGCTGGAGAAAAATAAACCTGTTTCAGCCTCAGTATGGACTGGAGACCATGTTATAATTTTGTCCAAT
This sequence comes from Mus pahari, assembly GCF_900095145.1. Taxonomy (NCBI): domain Eukaryota; kingdom Metazoa; phylum Chordata; class Mammalia; order Rodentia; family Muridae; genus Mus; species Mus pahari. The sequence continues at coordinate 66,701,716 of NC_034600.1, read as the reverse complement.
TGTTTTGCTGTTTCAACCCTCACTCCCTTGCTTGAGACCCTTTTGACTGACTGAGCTAGCTTGATCAGAATATAGATAGATAGACAGACAGGCAGACAGAAATAATAATGAAGGTGCACATTAAAGTTTGTACCTAAAGACACAGTTTGGAGACTCTATTCTCATATAGATAATTTCACCTTCTCATAGTGTATTTAATCATTTGTTTCTCCAATAAGGCAAAATCAGAGACCAATTTATTTCTCATTTCCTTAGGTGATCTGCACCCTGTCCCCTAAGCTTCATCTTTAGACCCACAGGTCACCCTACCAGAGAACCATGGGTACTAAGGACAACTAAATGGGCCCATCCCCACCCCAACCCCTGGACTGCAGGTCCCCATGTGACACTTCTAGCAACAACAAACTATGCCCTGTACTTTGACCTTGATTTCTAGCTCATGGTTTTCCTTGCATTCCTGGAGACATGCCAGCATTTGAAAAACCAGGTAGGACTATATCCCAGGCCCCTTGCCTGCCAGGTCTCCCTAGGAAATAACTAACAGTGAACTAGGATTTGCCCTGCCGCCCTATCCACTCCACTCCATTTTCTGTACAACTCTGCCTACATACCATTAGACCTGCCTGCTGGTATCAAGTCAACCAGGTAATACCATTCCCCTTTAATCTTCTGTCTACCAATTCCCCTAAAGCATACCAACAGCTGTACTGGGTACAGTTTTCAGCTGTTGGTACAAGGCCTTCCTGCACTAAGGAAAACCAGAATGATAAATGCCAACAGAAGAACACAGTCAACAGGGGCCAGGACAATCCCACTAAATCAAGCCCTGGGATATTATAATACAGCTGAAGCACAAGAAAGTGAGCTTAAATCTAATCTTATGAAGATGATAGAGGCCTTTGAAGAGGAAATTTAAAAATTCCTTAAAGAAATACAGAAAAATATAATCAGACAGGTATAGGACATGAATAAAATTGTTCAAGACCTGAAAATGTAAATAGAAGCAATAAAGAAAACTCAACCTAGGAAATCTTGGAGATGGAAAACCTAGCTAAGAGAACAGAAATTACAGATATAAGCATCACCAACAAAATACAAGAGATAGAAGAATCTCAAGAATAGAAGTTAGGATAGATCTGTCAAAAAATGTTAAATTTGAAATTCCTGACACACAAAAAAAACATGGAATTTGGGACACTATAAAAAACATAAATCTAAGAAAAATATGAATATAAGTCTCACGACTCAAAAACCTAGAACATACTTGCATCCAACCAATGGACAGAAGCTGCTGACCCCTGTGGTTGAATTAGGGAAAAAATTGTAGAAGCTGAGGAGGAGGGTAACCCTATAGGAGGACCAGCAATCTCAATTAACCTGGACCCCAGAGATCTCTCAAATATTGGAACACCAATCAGGCAGCATACACCAGCTGATATGAGGCTTCCAACACATATACAGCATTGCTGAGTCTGGATTCAGTCAGAGAAGATGAACCTAACCCTCAAGAGACTTGAGGCCCCAGAGAGTTTAGAGATCTGGTTGGGTGGGTGTTAGGGACATACAAACTTATAGGGCACAATGAAAGTACTGTTAGGATGAAAGTTCACTGCATTAAATGCTTTTATGAAGAAATTAGTGATATCTCATACTAGTGACTTTACCACTCACCTGAAAGTTCTAGGAAAAAAGAAAGAAAGAAAGAAAAAAAGAAAGAAAGAAAGAAAGAAAGAAAGAAAGAAAGAAAGAAAGAAAGAAAGAAAGAAAGAAAGAAGAAAAACAAATGAATTTATGAAATTCTTGAGCAAATGGATGTATCTGGAGGATATCATCCTTAGTGAGGTAACCCAATCACAAAAGAAGTCACTAGTTATGCACTCACTGATAAGCGGATATTAGCCCAGAAACTTAGAATACCCAAGACACATTTTGCAAAACACAAGAAAACCAAGAAGGATGACCATCGTGTGGATACTTCATTCCTCCTTAGAATAAGGAACAA
>NC_034600.1:66689753-66699074 GCF_900095145.1 Mus pahari | reverse complement strand
AGGGAACTTTCAGGATAGCATTTGAAATGTAAATAAAGAAAATAATAATAATAATAATAATAATAATAATAATAATAATAATAAATGGAGACAGCAATTTAAAAATGCATTAATAGATTTTTCTCTGCTTTTGACACTGTATTTGATGTCATGAATTTTCTCAAGTTCCCACTGCTATGCCTTCTATGTCATGAAAAACAGTAACTTCAAGTTGGGAGCCAAATAATCCTTTTCACTCACGAAAATTGAAAAGGAGTCTTTGAACATTTTACTACTGCTATAGGTAAAGAAACGGAAAAATCTAGCTCCTGCTCAANCAAATTATAAGGATTTTCATTTTTAGGTATGCTAAACCTTATTACTCCTTGTTTTATACCTAAACTGTCAGCAAACTTCTCCAAATATTTTACAGTAAAAAAAAAAAAAATAAGAAAAACAAAAGAGGTAGATGGCATAATATAAACAAACTCAGCACTGAAGTCAATCAATTAGAAACACAGAGAACAATAAAAGGAATCAATGAAATCAAGAACTGCTTCTCTGAGAATATCAACAAGATAAACAAAAGCTTAACCAACTATATAAAAGACAGAGGTAGAATATACAACATAACAATATCAGAAATGAAAGGGAGACAAAACAGACACTTTGCAAATCCTAAGAATCATTAGTTCTTACTTCAAAAACCTGTACACTATAAAATTGGAAAACCTAAATGAAATGGACAATGTTCTTCATAGGTACCAGTAACCAAAGTTAAATCTGAGCATATAAACAATTTAAGAAGACATATAACCCCTAAAAATAGATTTTTAATAATATAAATCTCCCAACCAAAAACAAGAGCTCAGGGCCAGGTGTTTTTTTCATAGAATTTTACATAACTTTCAAAGAAGAGCTACTGCCAATATTCCTCAATCTATTCCACTAAATAGAAAAAGAAGGAACACTGACAAACTCATTCAATGAGGCCACAGTCATCCTGAGAGGGAAACCACACAAAGACTCAACAAAGAAAGAGAATTCCAGACAATTTTTAGTACAACTGATGAAAAATATTCAATAAATATTTTCAACAAAATCAAATAACTCCATAATAAATAAAACATCATCCACCATGATAAAATAGGCTTTATCCCAGAGATCTAGAGATGGTTAAACATACAAAAGTACATCAATGTAATCTACCATATAAAAAAAAATGAAAACCAAGTATGTTCGTTTGTGATTGGATTACCTCACTGAGGAAGATATTTTGTAGTTCCATCCATCTGCCTAAGAGTTTCATGAATTCATTGTTTTTAATAGCTGAGTAGTATTCCATTGTGTACCACATTTGCTATATCCATTCCTCTGTTGAGGGACATCTGGGTTCTTTCCAGCTTCTGGTTATTATTAATAAGGCTGCTATGAACATAGTGGAGCATGTGTCCTTATTACATATTAGATCATCTTCTGAGTATATGCCCAGGAGTGGCATAGATGGGTCCTCCAGTAGTACTATGTCCAATTTTCTGAGGAAGTGCCAAACTGATTTCTAGAGTGGTTGTACCAGCTTGTAATCCTACCAGCAGTAGAGGAGTGTACCTCTTTCTCCACATCCTTGTCAGCATCTGATGTCACCTGAGTTTTTGATCTTAGCTATTCTTACTGGTGTGAGGTGGAATCTCAGGGTTGTTTTGATTTGCATTTCCCTAATGACTAAGTGGATATTAGCCCAGAAACTCAGAATACCCAAGATACAATTCACAGACCAAATGAACCTCAAGAAGAAGGAAGACCAAAGTACAGATACTTCAGTCCTTCTTAGAAGAACTAATAAAATAACCGTGGGAGGAGATACAGAGATGAAATATGGAGCAGTAACTGAAGGAAAGATCATCCAGAGACTGCCCCACCTGGGGATCTATCCCATATACAGTCAACAAACCCAGACACTATTGTATATGCCAACAGGTGCTTCCTGACAGGAGCCTGATGTAGCTATCTCTTGAGAGGCTTTGCTAGCGCTTGACCAACACAGAAGTGAATGCTCATACAATACCATTGGACTGAGTACAAGATCCCCAAATGGAGGAGTTAGAGAAAGGACCAAAGGTGCTGAAGGAGCTTGCAGCCCCATAGGAAGAAAAACAATATGAACCAACCAGTACCACCAGAGCTCCCAGGGACTAAACCACCAACCAAAATGTACAGATGGAGGGAAATATGACTCCAGCTGCATATGTAGCAGAGGATGGCTTTGGTGGGCATCAATTGGAGAAGAATCCCTTGGTCCTGAGAAGGCTCAATGCCCCAGTATAGGGGAATGCCAGGACAGGGAAGCAGGTGTGGGTGGGTGGGTGTGCAGTGTTAGGTTGGGTGGGATAAGGGTTTTCAGAGGGGAGACCAGGAAACTGGATAAATTTGAAATGTAAATAATGAAAATATCTAATAAAAAAAAGAACTGAAAACGAAAGAAAATACATGATTATCTCATTACGTGCTGAAAAATTCTTTGAAAAGTCCAACACCACTTCGTGATAAAATTCTTGCAGAGATCAGGGTTACAAGACACATGCCTAAACACACTAAAGGCAACATATAGCAAGGTGGTAGCCAATATCATATTAAATTGAGAGAAACCTAAAACTATTCCACTAAAATTAAAGTCAGGGCTACCCACTCTCTCCCTATCTATTCAATACAGTACTTGAAGTTTTAGCTAGAGCAGTCAGACAACTAAAAGGTACCACAGGGATACAAATTGGAAATGAAGAAGTCACAGTATTGCTATTTTGCAAGTGATATGATATGATGTATACATGTCCCCAAAACCTTTCACAGAGAAACCTACAACTGATCAATCCCTTAAGCAAAGTGTCTGGATACGAAATTTTCTCAAAGGAAAATCAGTAGTATTCCTTTATACAAATGATAAATGCACTGAGAAAGATATTAGGGAATCAACACCATTCGTACTTGCCTCAAATAATGTAAAATATCTTGATGCAACCCTAACTAAGCAAGTGAATGACCTGTACAACAGGTACTTCAAGCCTTTGAAGAAAGAAATTTAAGGTGATATCAGAAGATGGAAAGATCTTGTATGCTCATGCATTAATGGGATTAACATAGTAAAAATGGCTATCTTACCAAAAACAATCTGCAGTTTTGATGCCTTTCTGAAAAAAAATCTTCTAGTGCAATTCTTTAAAGACTTTAAAAGATCAATTCTCAACTTCATATTTAAAAACTGGAAATTCAGGACAGCAAACCTGTTCCTGTACAATACAAAAACTGCTGGAGGTATAATCATCCCTGATTTCATGCTGTACTGCAGAGCATCTATAAGAAAAACCACATGGTATTGGGAAAACTCCAGACAGGTTGATCAATGGAATTGAATTGAAGATGCTATAATAAAACCACACACCTATGGACACTTGGTTTTTTACAAAGAAGCCAAAAATATAAAACAGGAAAAAGAAAAGCGTATCTTCAATAAATGGTGCTGGCCTAACTGGTTGACTTCATGTAGAAGAATGAAAAAGATCTATCTCCATTACCCTGCACAAAACTCAAGTCTGAGGTAGATCAAAGACCTTCCACTTTTATGTTGAGGTACTTATAGTTTAGATACACTAAATCTGATAGAAGAAAAAGTGGAAAATAGCAAGTTCCTGAACAGAACACCTACAACTCAGACACAAAGATCAATCATTAACAATTGGGACCTCATGAAACTGTAAGGCTTCTGTAAGGCATAGGACATTGTCAATCAGACAAAATGCTGCATATAAAATGGGAAAAGTTTGTTACCAACTCTATAGCAGACAGAAAGATGATATCCAAAACACATGAAGAACTCAAGAAATTAGACATGAACAAATCAAATAATCCAATTTAAAACAGAGTAAGGATCTAAATACAGAATTCTAGACAGAGAAATCTTTAATAGCTGGGAGTCATTTAAAGAAATGTTTAACATTCTTAGTTATCATGGAAAGGCAAATGAAGACTCTGAGATTCTATCTTACAACTTTAACATTGGTTAAGAACAAAAACTCAAAAAGTTGCTCTATCATACAATAAGAACACTTGATCAACTAGGTTCATACCAGCGTTATTTATGATAACTAGAAACAAGCAGATGACTCTCAACCAAAAATTGGATAAAGAAATTATCAGTGGGAAGTAGTTTTCATTGTAGTTGGGAGTTTATCCTGACTACAAAATGTTCAGGGATAAAATTGGAGCAGAAACTGAGAGAAAGGCCAACCAGTGACTGGCCCAACTTGAAATCCATGACATAAGAGGGAGACCACCCCTGACACTATTAATGATATTTTCCTGTGCTTACAGACTGGAGGTGAGTATAACAGTCATGTGAGAGGCCTCACCCAGCAAGTGATTGAAATGGATGCAAAGACCCACAGACAAAAATTAAGCAGAGCTTGGGAGTCTTGTGGAAGAGGGGGAGGAAGGTTTGACGGAACCAGAGAGGTCAAGGACAACACAAGAAAACCCACAGAATCAACCAATGCAGGTACATACAGGCTCGTGGAGTCTGAAACACTAGCTAGAGCGCATGCATGCACCTCTGTCCCCTACACCTGTGTGACAGTTGTGCAGCTTGTACATCGTGTGAGTTCCCATACAGCAGAAGAAGAGGTTGTCGTTGACTCTCCAGCCCCTATCTGGATCCTTTTTCCTTAATGATGCTATCCTGTCTAATTTCAATAGGAGAATACGCAGGGAGTCCTACTGTAACCAGATATTCCACGGTTGGTTCTTATTCATGTGAAGCCTCCTCCCCTTTTCTGAAGAGAAAGAAGGGTAGAATGGGGAGAGAGGAGGTGATAGGATTGGACGGGGAGGAGAGGAAGGAAGGAAGTCTGTGGTTGTGATATAGAGTAAATTAATTAGTGAATAGACAAAAAGAAAACATAGAAAAAAATGAAAATACCTCTTTTTTGGCCCATTGCTGATCCTAATGCAATGCATTACTTAATACTTTAGTTTGAGCTAAGAATTACTATATAGTTTTCAGCTGTATTTGTTATACAGTTATCTCCACCATTGATCGAATAATATATGGTTATTTCAAGTAAATCAATAAATTAGGAAATAACAAAAAGTCACATATTCTAATGTCCATATTCTAGAAACAGGGAACAGTTTCTAGAGCAAATTAAAATTTTATAAATGAACAATTTTGATATCTTCTACATAAGATATCTACATCAAAATGTACCAAGAAAATGCTGTCTGATGGTTGATAGCGTCTGACAGAAATTTGATTTGTCTACTCACCCACAGGAGACATTTCAGGAACACTAGCAACATAAGGTCCATCCAAAAACTTTGGCTCATTGTCATTAATATCCTGCACTTTAATGATGAACTCTGATTCAGGCTCCAGTGGCTTCCTGGTTTCTATGTCCACTGCCTGAGCACGAAGAGTGTAGAAAGGTTTTTCTTCTCTATCCAGGCTTCTTATTGCATGAATGTCTCCTGTAGTTTCATCAATTGTAAAAACAGTGCCAGCACCATCTCCAGAGAGTGTGTATTTAACAGTGCCCTCTCCTTTGTCCAAGTCAGAATGTAGCTGAGAAACAGAAAGACAATTTATTTATCAGATAAATTAAATTACTACTTAATGGTCTTTTATGTAATACCTATACCTTCTTGGTTATTGAGAACTTAAACGTGGATAGTTAGATAATTCAGAATGCACTCTTAACTCCTCAGCCATCTTATCTATCTCTTTAACATATGTTCTTATAAATTACGTTATTTTGTTCTAATCATTATTTAAAATATTTTAAACTGCTTCTTGGAGAATAGATGTTTGTTTATTCTCCAAGTTTACATAAGAATCTATTTCAATCAATATATCATTTGAAGAGAAGAATTTTAAACTTTAATTGTAACTGTAATCATTTTTGTGTTTGCCACAAAATTTATATACAGGTGTTGTTCTATGAGAAAATATTTTGTTACAATGGTTTTGGTTTTATTAATGGTTCAACACAGAAGATAATATTGACTTCATTTTCAGTTATACCATTCTTTATACTTAGCCTTGTGAGAACTGGCATTAAAAGTTATCACAGCAAAATGGAATTAAAAATGTCATCTCTGGTTACATGTTTAAACATCAAATTAAACATTTTGGTTTAGTTTCAGTATAACACCATTCGAAATGTTATTAAGATGAAATCATTCTTGTTTTGAATTTGCACTTACATCTAAAATTTCCCGGAAGTGTATTTGGTGTAGAATATAATGTAATGTGAATTTTTGAATGGTTGAGGGAAATATTTAAAGAAATAGGAAAATGAGAAAGTTGACAATTTGGATTATCCTTTAAAAGTTTTTATGCACTGCATTTCAGCATAAGAGGAATTGCTGAGAATGATGGGATGAAGGTTTTTATTTTTTCCATCCCATTTTTTTTTAACTGCTATAAAGCATGGGGAATTTGAAGCATAAAATCAAACTGTAGAAAAATGTTCTTTGAACTTATGAATTTCAAATCACAATTGTCAGGCACACTATTAAAGATATTCAGTGCAGTGGGTATTACTTTCACTTTCAAATTTATGTTAAGGTATAAGACAGGCAAAGGCTCAATGCAGTAGGGATGGTTTTATGAGCAGTAACCAGTTTGCAATGGCTTAAAGGATACGCGCAGATATTTTGAGAACTGAGTGAAAAATCTTAATTGGGTTTTCACAGTATGATTCAAGTAAAGTTACAAAAAGAAAATTCCATATCATCTGATTAAAGTCAAAACTGTTTGCTTTTCAAACAGACTTAAGGATATGTAAGCTGATGTGCTGTCAGCCCTATCAAAATCCAAATTAAATCCAGAGGCTGCTACTCCCTCCTCTAACGTCCATCTTTAACCTTCTAACTTAAAATATCTAGTCTTACAAAGACTAAACAATCAAAAGCAAACAATTTTTTTTTAAAAAAATGCTAAGGTTGTTAGTTAGAAATCCATTGCTAAATGCACAACTTATTTTAGTGGTGAGCTACATGATGGCGTCTTTTAAAGTTGTTCACTGTTACTTTGTGTCTAATGAATGTTTTGTGTGCATAAAGAATGTGCACCACATATGCTCCCGATTTCCATAGATGCGAGAAGAGGACATCACTCTCCTGTTAGTGACTGAGAGTTTTGAGTCCTTAACTGGATTCTAGAAATTGAACCCAGGTTCTCTGAAAACCACCAAGTAATGTGCAACCCTGAGTATCTCTCCAGCCTCAGCACAGTAAAATGTAGAAAGATATCAAAGTCACTGCATAGGCTTCTCAGTCAAGATTATCTGCTGATGGACAGTGGTATCTGGGTGATCAAAATAGCTATAGAGTTCAACCAGCATCAAATTTCCCAGTATCTAGTTAATCAATATATATGAAAAGTAATATAATAGCTTCTTGAATATTATAAAATCTCACTAAGTAAATAATGTAACACAGTTTTAACAGAAAATTACACACAATAAGATAAACCCTGTGTTTTTACTCAATGACAACTTTTAAAAACATACTTTCTATTTCTAAAAGATAGGGTTTCACTGTGTTGTCCTGGCTGGTCTAGAACTCGCTTTGTAGACCAGGCAAGCCTTAGAGTGACAGAGACCCATCAGAGCCAACTGCCCAAGTGCTGAGATTGGAGAAGTGGCTAATTATACCAGTCTAATTCTTTATATGTTGATTATATAAATACAGAAACAGGGAAAATAAAAAATGGCTAAGCAAATTATATTGCTCTGCAAATATAATCATATAGTTATTTCTCTGTGTAGCTATACTTGGTTAAAAAAAAAGAAAAGAAAACACTGGGTAGACATTTTCCAATCACTAAACCCATAATCTTTTCTTCATATCATTTGAGGTCCTCAAAATTGTGTTTTTTAGTGCCAAGTAATAGTGGCTCATGTGTTTAATCTCATGACATGGAAGGCAGAGGCAGAGGATATCTATGAATTCCATGCCAGTTTGGTCTACAGAGCAAGTTCCATAACAGACAAGGTCACACAGAGAAACCCAGTCTCAAATTTTACATACAAAACACACACACATACACCCACAAACATATACATACATGCATATACATCATATACATATACACATGCTTTACAATTCTGCATTGTATTCATATACTGAAATTGGTAGAGTCAAAAGCATTGATGAATTTATCATAAATGATATGTAGAATGTATGTTGAGTGAGTGTGTATTTGTGTGTTTTCTTCTGTTTATTTCTTTAAAATAAATAGTAACTCAAAAGATGGAAAATGTGGCATTTTATGAGACTTAGAAAATGTTGAACCTTCAGTGTTTCCATCAATGGATCTTCATAGATAAAACTGATTTCTCCAGTTCTCTGGTGATGCAATTGAAGCTCAGTTTATGGCATGTGGCTAATTTTATGTCTCATTTCCATAAGAACTGAGGGCGCCTTTCCTCCTCTTTGGATGGTGTAAATTGTTAAAAATATAATACTACATCACTTCATGGAGTTGTCTAAAATACCACATGCAGAAATTATTAATTACATAAAAATAACAAATAATAAAAACTAAGTGCTATATTTGTGTCTGATGTCAAGCATTAAAAATAAGGTTCCTCTGAGTAGGTGTTACACCCTTTGCAGACTGAAACTGCCAACTGTAATAAGATCACCCGTTAGTATTGACACTTAAAATAAAATCTCCCCCAGAAAGTGTCCCATAAATGATGGATGCAGAAATAGGCACTGTCCAGATAGTTGTTTTGTGGAAGCAGTGGTGTTATTTTCTGATGTGTTCCAAGTCATCTCAGATGGTGCGTGAAAATGAGATGCCAAGAGAGGCTTAAAAAAAGATGCTGAGGCCTAGGTTCAACGTGGAAGCAAATCTTGAATTTCAGTGCTTAAAAGTTGGAGAAAGCTAATCTAAAGTTAAATGTTTACCAGCCTATCTCTGAATGTGGTTTGCAACTGCTGCATTAAACGGCAGCTCGTTTGTATTTTCTGTGAGTTGAAAAGTGCACATCAAATGGAAAAAGCGTTTATATAAATATACACAGCAGTGACTTTTATTTTCATTTGCCATTTACCAGGACACGTTTAATAGGCATGCAGACAGGGAGGTAGTTGGCATAGAACTATCTGATTTTAGAAAGGTAGTTTTTCCTAGGAAAATGAAAGAAAACTTGTACCATTATTATTTCAAGTGTAAAAATTTCTATTTACATATGATGTGCTAAATAAACATGTTACAAATGTTATCAAATTAAATTTAGCCATTTAGTATAAAATACTTATTTTTATAGTGTGTGTGTGTGT
>NC_034600.1:66687444-66688843 GCF_900095145.1 Mus pahari | reverse complement strand
TACTGGTTAGTTCATATTGTTGTACCTCCTATAGGGCTGCAAGACCCCTTCAGCTCCTTGGGTACTTTCTCTAGCTCCTCCACTGGGGGCCCTGTGTTCCATCCGATAGCTGACTGTGAGTGTCCACTTCTGTGTAATTGCAGCATGTCCAGAGGAATGAATGAAGAGCTTAAAGGGTGAAGAAAACCATCAAAATACCTGATGCAAAGGTAACTGAAAGAAGAGTCCAGGCTCTGTCCCCATCAAGCAGTAGAACTTGGCAGTTTAGGCCACTTGGTTCTGGCCTTAGTGTCAAGGACATGAGAAAGGAGTAGTGGACTCTCCATCTACAGTTAAGAAAGGCCACTGGGGCCAGGTATATGTCAGGGGTGCTTTGGCATGATACCCAGAGAAATCATTGCTTGCCAATGTGAAGGTGAAGCCTGGTTTCTGCTGGATACCCTGCAGTACTGGAGATGCCAGAGATGTAGATAAATAAGAAGAATATGGGCAGAAGTGGTATGGAAAGAGCTCAGAGACTGCAGTATATTGTAGATGACAAAGCTGAAAGCAGTTGGAGTTCTGAGGAACACTTTAACAGTAGGCTTAGTTACAGAATTTGGAGTTTTCCCGGCTGCCTTCTGTCCTGATTTAATTCTATATTTCCTCACTAAGATACAGTTTCTCCCTTTGGAATGGTAATGTATATTCTGCCCTATTGTGTGTTGAGCTATGTGATCTAATTGTTTTTATTTTTATTTTACAGGGGGCTACAGTAAAGAGGTTGCCTTGAGTCTCCGAAGAGCTTTTGAACTTTGGAGGTGTGAATAGTATTGACTATAAAAGACACCAGGGACTTTTGAAGGTGGACTAGATGAATTTTTGAATTATGGCAAGGCTGCGAGTCTATATAAGTCATGAGCTCTAACGTGGTGGTTTAAATATGAATGGCCCACATAGGTTCATATATCTAAATGTTTAGTCACCAGGAAATTGCACTATTTAAAATGATTACAAGGATTAGTAGCCTTATTGGAGGAAATGTGTCACTGGTATGGACTTAGAGGTCTCTTTCTCTGCCTACTGATCAGGGTGTGGATCTCAAATACTTTCCTGTAACCGTGGCTACTTGGATACTGCCTTGTGTCCTGCCATGATGTTAACGGTCTAAACCTCTGTACCAGAGACCTGGGAGGTGAGAGATTCTCAGGACTCAAAGAGAAGGACCTTAAATGAAAATACTCATGAAAGGATATAGGTACAGAGACAAAATTTAGAGCTAAGATGAAAGGTTGGACTATCCAGAGACTACCCCATCCAAGAATCCATCCCATCATCAGCCACCAAACCTAGATACTAATGCACATGCCAGCAAGATTCTGCTGAAGGGACCCTGATATAGTGACCTATTGTGAGGCTA
>NC_034600.1:66669075-66686574 GCF_900095145.1 Mus pahari | reverse complement strand
AAATTGTATCTTGGGTATTCTAAGTTTCTGGGCTAATATCCACTTATCAGTGAGTGCATATCTAGTGACTTCTTTTGTGATTGGGTTACCTCACTATATGCCCAAGTACAGGGGAACGCCAGGGCCAAGAAGTGGGAGTGGGTGGGTAGGGGAGCAGGGCAGTGGGAGGGTATAGGGAACTTTCGGGATAGCATTTGAAATGTAAATAAAGAAAATATCTAATAAAAAAAAAGAAAATGTTTAATTGGATACAAAGGACTTTTTTTTCTTGATATGTTTTTAAAATATCAAATCCATCCTTAATCCTATTTGTTCTGAATCATGGTGCCTCAAAAATGAATGTGCTTAACATAGAGTTGACACAAAATTGAAGACGAGACTCAGTGACGTTCAATAATCATACCCAAGTAAAACTGTAATGCAAATATTTGTATATGAAGGTCTTGAGTGCCCAAGAACATTTGCCGTTCCATGCCACTCTGGTCTCTTGAGAGGACTCATCTCTTGCTAGCTTGCTTTTAGTGACCTGAACTAGCAGAATATTGCTTTGTAATGTTTAGAATTCCTTTCAACAGCCCAGTGTGTGTTGAAAGCTCCCCTATCTGGGTAGCACACCAAGAGTTATTTATCATCTGGAAATATTTCACCTTCTATTTAAGAAAATAGAGATCTGTTTCAAAAGGTTCACACTCCCCCAGGATATGCTAATGAAGAACAAAGAAGACCAAGACAATTTATATTGCTCTGGAGCAACAAAGGCTAATATTCAAACCTGTATTGTGCATCTTGCTGTTGAAAAGACAAAAACGAAACACACACAAACAAACACACACACAAATACCTTGCTTCCCAGCGTTCACTTCAGTATCTTCTTGAATATTGAGTGCATGTCACAACAGCCTGTTTTATTAGGTTGTCACATTCTACAACTTTAATTGGGAGTATATTTTTGTCTGTTTATGATGTCATGATACATTGATATACAGTTTTGCAAAAATTAGGTCAATGGGTTGTTGCAATGGTTTTGATGTGAAAATTGAGCAGATTAAAATAATTTTCCTTCTACATTTATAATGTTATAAAATATCTTTGCACATCTTCATTCTCAATGATTAACCATTCATAAAAAAACAAAATTCTTTTCATTAAAATGTAATTGAATTTCTGCTTTGGTTGAATGAATGTTTGTATTATTTAAATCAATGGAGATTATAATACTTCAATGCAGTAGATAAAACAAGAATGGTTAATTCTGAATGTAAAGTACATAATTTTGACTCAAAATAATAACTCATTATTCCACACAGGTGTAATTTTAAATGCATTACTACTAACTACTATTTAATCATGTTTGTAGTTTCCAGACTAATCCTTTAAAATGTTTAAAATTGCATTTATTTGTGTTTATTTGGGGGTTGTCCACACTGTGCTATGCATTTGGAAGTCGCTCTGCTTCCACCAAATAGGGGCTCAAACACATTGTTCCTCAAACTTGGGGACAAGTGCTTTGACCCACTGAACCATCTTCCTGACTCTTAGTCTTTATATAAATGTATGACTGTTACATAAGATTTACTTATTAGGCTATTCACATGACATCAACACAAATAAGGTAACAAAAACTTTTAAACTAAACTATATGTGCAACCTAACTCTTCAATGGCACACAGGAAAGTGAAATTTTTTGCTTGTATATTTGGATAGACATGTCGCCCCTTATTAAAAAATACAAATAAAGAATGTGAATCTTATTATGCATCAATATGAGTAATACTCCAAAATAAAATCCTTATATACAGTTGGTACTACTGAAAACCTTATAATTTATTAATAAATAAAAATATAAGCCAGGTGTGTTGGCGCATGCCTTTAATCCCAGCATTTGCGAGGCAGAGGCAGGAGGATTTCTGAGTTTGAGGACAGCCTGGTCTACAAAGTGAATTCCAGGACAGCCAGGGCTACACAGAGAAACCCTGTCTCGAAAAAAACAAAAAAACAAATATATATATATATGTTATTTCAATAACATTTAAAAATATTAAAATGACTTAACTGATTTTTAGATCAAATGACCAATCCTTTAAGGAAGTAGGTTCATGGTATTCTCTATCTGTTCACCAATTCTTAGCAATATACTTAAAAGATACTTTTTTTAAACTTGAAGCAAGAAGATGCCAATGTCCAAATCACCGTATGAAGGAGACAAAGAAATCACAATCAGTCCTTCAAGGTCCAGAACTGAAACTGTTGGCCTTCTTCCTTTATTCCTGAAGGTCTGACTCAAGGTGACAGGATCTTGTTTTTCACTTTTTATTTTACATATCATGTGTGTGAGTGTGCCTGTTTGCCTTTGTGTGTCTTGTGCATGCCCATAAGTGTGTATATGTGAGCTTATATGTGTTTGTGCATATATGTGTGTTTGTGTGTGTGTGTGTGTGTGTGTGTGTGTATGTGTGTGTTTGACACATCGTGTTTGTGAAGGCCACAGGAGAATCTTGTGGGGGTAGGTTCTTCACTAGCATCGTCACATGTGTTCCTGCTACTGAATTCAGTCATCAGGCTTATGCAGCAAGCATCTTTCCAATTTCAGCCAAGGGAAGGAAACAGATTTACTGGGTTGATCGTTTACTGACTCTGGACAGTGGGGGTAAATATCTACTTGCTGTGA
Organism: Mus pahari; assembly: GCF_900095145.1. NCBI lineage: Eukaryota > Metazoa > Chordata > Mammalia > Rodentia > Muridae > Mus > Mus pahari. The sequence goes on along the minus strand of NC_034600.1, from coordinate 66,683,906 downwards.
GTCACGTCCTTTAACCTTTTAAATGGTATAATGAAGTTGTCCTTCCTTCCTTCCTTCCTTCCTTCCTTCCTTCCTTCCTTCCTTCCTTCCTTCCTTAACTCTTTCTCCCTTCATTTTCTTGCTTTTGTATTTACTTTTGCTTTGCTAGGGAGTAAACTCAGTGTTTCATGTATAAGGAACAAACACTCTACAAACTAAGTTTCAACTAAAGTCCTTTTGAGGGACTAATTTAATTAATTTGACTACTTTTCTTCTTAAGTTTATTCAGAAGGAAACTGTACCTGAAATGTGTGTGCACCATAAAGAAAGGGTGGGCTGTGTGTGAGCGCTGTGTAATCTGGAGTCGTTTGTCAGCTTGCTCTTCAAGGAGGCCTAGCAATACTTCACAGTGCGCTGGAACCACTAGTCCCTGCAGTTGACATGCTAATTAACAGGAGGTTAAAAAATTGCCTGCACAAAATTCTTTGCAACAAACAGCATCAATAATCATCTGAAGGGAGTTAGATGCAAATGCACTTTACTGAAGAATAGATTTGAAATTAGTTTGTACCACAGTTGCTATGTTTGTTTCTGGAGAAGCAAAAGAAACATACAGGGTAAAGTGAATATTTCTGTACAAGAAAAAGCCTACCCATTCCCATAATGCCCCAAGATGGGTTATTAGATTATGAGAATATGTTCATAGTTATGTAGCTATGCATGCAGTAGGTCAGGAATCACCAAACACTTAGGATAAGAACAATGGTGGGATGTTATTCAGATTTCAAATGGTTCAATATATCAGAAGTGAAGACTTAAAGAAAGAGGAAAGATGCTTATATGTCATTGAGAGAAATGATTAAAAAAAAAAAAAAGCAGGAAGAGGATAAAAAGAACACAAAACCAGATTAAGGGAAGAAGGGAGAAAGGGAGCAGAGGAATGAGGGAGGATTGGGTGGAAGAAAACAAATAGTGTTTAGTCATCATTTGAGTGTTGGATATTTAACTTGGGTCCCCACAAATCAGCCAGTACTCTTAATAGTGATTTATATTTCAAGCTCCAGTATTTCCTTTTGTTATGTTCATATTTATCTGGGTTTACATATCTATTTCCTAATCATCAGGGATGTTTATTACCTTCCTGAATGTAAGGATTCCCTTTCCAGAATCAAGGTCTCAGACTGGAAAGGACACCACCCTTTTCTATCATCTTCATCTTTTGCATCTCCCTGAGTTTATATTTGTAATTTTCAAATTAGTTCTTTGTCACTATGAGGATATGACATGACTTTAAGGGGGAGATGTGAACAAAGCAAAATTCATTTTGCTTCCTGATATTGAAGAGCTATCACTACGTGGTAGTGCTACAAGAATACCAATCATCAAAAGGTAATGTCTCTCTGGTATTTCAATAATTAAAAGTAGAAAAAGAAGACTGGCCGGGCACTAGGGAGGCAGAGGCAGGTGGATTTCTGAGTTGGAGGCCTGCCTGGTCTACAAAGTGAGTTCTAGGACAGCCAGGGCTATCCAGGGAGACCCTGTCTCGAAAAAAAAACAAAACAAACAAACAAATAAGCAAACGAAGATCAAGGGTCAAAGGCTAGTCACTTTTATATTGTATGTATGAAGCAAGTTTATGTTGCCCAAGAGCATGTCTTATAAAATAAAAATAAACACAAAAACATTTTCCTGGAAATGAAACCATTGAGTGATTCTCTTAGTTCGAATTTTAGTTCAAATTGTTTGACAATTAAATGTTGAGGTATGAATATCACGTCCTCATGACTGTACACACACACACATACACACACACACACACACACACACACATATACATACAAGCAAACATGTGTGTACCATGTGAATGCCTGTCACCTGAAGAGGACAGACACAAGAGGAAATTAGATTCCCTGAACCTAATTATGGGTTATAGTTATATAACCTTTAGGAATATCTATAAGCTATAGAAATTATAGGATGTTCTAAGCAGCCTTGCATCTACTGTAGATTAAAATCCTGGGTCCTGCAAGAGCATCCAGTATGCTCTTTACCACTGAGCCATCTCTCTAATTGAGTTTACCACTGAGCCATCTCTCTAATTGAGGTTCTTCCTTATGTTGCTCTGACATTTGATTTTGGATTTTGTTTTCAAAGCTCAGAGCTCCATCATTTTGTGACCACATCTTACAACTTGTGTTTTCAGCAGATTAAATATGATAGCTCTTTAATAACATGCTTAGTAATGTTTAAATATTTTATAGATTTAAAAGGAATTAAAACATATACTAATAGTTATCAAATCAAGGTTTTGTTTGCCCTTTTGTTTGTTAGTTTGTTTTAGTGTGTAGTAAGGGCAAACCATTAAGTGATCTAAAGACCATGCTAATGTACTATAAATATTTGATGATCAAAACCCTTAATCCCTCACTTATTTGGTGTTACTGTAAATTAATAGTTCTTATAAGAGTTCAATTATCTACATTTTAGTGTATGAGAGAACTACCATTAATTTGACTTCATAAGTTGTTTCTTTTCTTTTTGACTCCTACATATGCCAATTGTCATGATATTTCTGTTTATGCTAATGTAAATCAATGTTTAAAAGAATTCTAATGGGTTCCAAATAATTATAGAAATCCTCACCAAGCTCTTAGCTTTAGCGTGGCAATTTTATATTGGCTTTATATATTTTAAAGCACTTTAATACTCGCAATAATCCTATTAGTGCCACTGTGCTGCTATCATCCTTGCTTTGTTGATGTGAAAATCAGAGCCTGTGCCTGCTAACTTGGCTCAGTACACACAGGCAGCAGGAAGCAGAGCAGCGACTCAAATCAGAACACCTAATCCCCTGTGTGTTTCTGAGGAATGCTTAACTCAAATCAAGTCCTACTTAATTCACAGATCTAATGCCTTGTGTCTTAAAAACATTTTAATGTTGTTCGGTTTGAGAATTGAAAACTAACTTAGAAAAAAAAAAAACAAAAAACAACTAAGCCTCAATAGAGCTGAATCTTTGGTCAGAAAATTGGCATTACATGTAAATTACCCATGATTTGTATGTTTGACATCAGTTTATTTACACAGCTAGATTTTTTATTACTGGGAATGAATAGCATAAATAGTTTCATTCAAAAACACTTTGGGCTGTCTATTGTAATTGTGCTGTTAAACATAGACTAGAGAATATGAATTACTTGTTTACAAGTAGACAGAGATCCTGAAGTGAATTACAGGCATATTAACACAAAACCTACTCATTCAAAATAATCTCTCAAAAAGCCACCCCTAAAATTTTAGGGAAGCATGTGTTTTATAATTAAAAGCAAGTTCTGTATGCATCCTACTTACATTGCAATGAGACAATATGCGTCAAGGTAGAAATTATTTGCAATAAATAATGCATCATGACTCCTGCTTGTAAATTAGAGATAGTAGTCATCTAGAAAAATATTATATTTACATTTCTAAGAATATTATTATGTCATCAATAACAGTGTTTTAATTAGAAGATTTTTTTCTACATTTATGCATTGCTTTAAGTATCTGTTCTGAAAGACAAATGTCACTTAAACATATTATGAAACAACTAAGTCTAGAAATATACTGATTGACAGGTCTGCTTTCTCACAATTAACTCAATGGCAGAAGGAGGCACACTATGAGAAGGCCTTTGTTTGTTGAGAATACATGCAAGAATGAAATGTTAGTGATTGCACTTGTGTTTTTTAATGCTTGCTTAAGCACATTTTCTGCAAAAATGAATAAAAGAGCAAGTACAGATACATAGTATTAAACAATGTTCTGAAGAACAAAATATAAAATTATAGCTTCTGCTTGCTTTCCAGGGTGGTTTGAAGGTGACCCACTTTCTGTTCTTCCTATACTGTGGGGATTGCTTTCGTGCGTTAAAGCAGAAATCTACTTCACTGATGTCTTTTATTTCCTTCTGCACTCTATAGTGACTACTTAAAACTAAATTTGAAAGTATAATATCAGTGAAGATAAGTAAACATAAGGACTTCAGTAGCTTGCTCTTATTGTTCAGAATAGAGTCTTCTGAAAAATTAGCTCTTAAGAATTCAACTCCTTTATGCTTATTTCCTATAACGGCATCATAAATATTATCTAATAGACAACTGATTTGCATGCTAATTTGTATTATACACATTCATTTTTGTCCAAATCATCAGAAACTGGTTAATGTTGGGGTAAAATTGACCTGTATTAATGAGCAGTAGTTTTTACAACTACTTTGTGTAAGAACTGCAGTAAGTTGAGTATTGTCTCTAAATACAGGTTAGCTGAAGGGATTTTTCTAACGCTTTCATTATAAACATATTAAAGAAGGAATCAGTCTTAGCGTTTCCTTATTTCCCACGAGGCTTAATAAGACTCCCAAGAAACCTTCAAAAGCTCATAGTTCTACTTTTACTTCAATATGGAAAAAATAGAGAAAGAGGCCCAAAAAAAAAATCTTTCACTGATTCTGTAGTGGACTTTGTGGCCTTTAGAATATGTGGAACACCTGAATGAAAAATAGTATTTTTAGCTATTGTTTCCGAGCATATGAAATAATCATTAACTTCAAACACAAGGCTATGAAAACATATGCTTAATTTGTCATTGACCTAGAAAGCATATTTTATCATTTTATTGCCTTGGAAAAATAATTTCTTTGGTGCTAATGTTATCAGGTGGCTGAGAGAATTCATAAATTTGTGTTTATATGTTTATGGTTTGTACAGTATTTTCCTCAATCTGACGATTCATATTATTAAACTCAATATTATATGACTTCCAAGACTTTAAAATCATGTTTCCTACCGCTCGTCCATAATTCATCTTTCTCTGTCTTTGTTGATTAATGCAAGTTAAGCACAAAATTTTTGAAATTTACCAGGAACTGATAATAATTCACCTGTAAATTTGGGTTGTAAAACTAAATCATACTTAGAACTGAATCCAAATTGAAATCCAGGCTTTGTATGAGTGGACCACAACATATCAAGGAGAAGGAAGGATTCAAAAATATTCCCTAAGATATCAATCTAATTGTTGATGTACAGTCCATTATGCTTAAACAAAAACTTATCTGTAAAGGAGATAATTATGTGGACCCCCAAAATGCTTGGAAAATCACTTCACCCCCTCAGATATGAAATAAGGACACCAGAGAAACAAACTGCAGCTGGAAAGATGAACACAGGAGTTGTGAGCTGTGGAAGCAGAGTTGCTGGACTTTAAGGAGTTGAGGATAGATTCTGCTAGTTAAAGAGATCTCCATTAGAGATCACCAAAGATGCGACTTCTGAATGTACTTGGGAATGGAATGTTTTACTGAGACCCTCAAGATCCTCTGCTGGAAGCATGCTTGTTTTAGAAAATATTACTTAGAGAACCCAGGCATGCCTAACTAGACACAACTGATTTAATTAATGGGTGACATTTTGAGCTGCTGAATTGGGACTGTAGAAATGGCTCAGCATTTAGGAGCTCTGACTGTACCTTTAGAGGACCTAAACCTACATGTTCAATTTCTTATTATACACACAGACACACACACACACACACACACACACAAATATATATATATATATATATATATATATATATATATATATGCAGTCAAAATAACACATAACATACTTATAAAATGAAATAAATATGTGAGAATTTATAAATCAGTGAAAACTTACCAGCATGTATGGGTAGTTACATACATCTTATATATTACTTCTTACTAAACATCAATTCTCTATTTAAATGAAGGGAACAATATTTAATTTTTTTCTTATGAACATAGTTTTTCATTATGTTACAGAATTAATTTTCCTTGTTAAGCTTTCTGGTTTTCTTGCTTGTCCTTTGTTTCTAACTAAATAGACAATCTCTAAAATTCTCTGAAAACTATCAGTTAACTATATTTTAATCCATTGGCTACGGTATGGGGAAGCCTTACAAACGACAGTTTCTAATTCCCAACCTAAAGAAGTATTATTTTACTGTTAATTTGAACCCTGCCTTCCTGTACACTCTTGACAGCTTTTAATGTAGGCCACATTGTCAGTGAAACATGGGGACAGGAGATGAGATTAACAAAGAGAGGAGAAAGCTCTGATTTTACTGTATTTCCTAGATACAAACTTTGCTCTAAAGTAAACTTATTTGCTCATTCTTCTAAAAAAAAATGTAAAGGAATCTTCAAAAATTGCCCCAAAACATAATTGGCCATGATTATTTTTCTGTACAACTAGAAATTATTGAATACTGATTGTATCCAGGTTCATAATATTAGGGACAAAACCATTTTTCAGTTCCCAAATGTCAACATGTGTGGAGAATCTGGTTTTTACACTACTGTCAGTAAATGAGGACATTTTTAAATTAATTCACTAGGTCAATTAAAATATATTATAATCATAACTTTAAAGAGAGGACTCCAAGGCTTTCAATTCAATCTTGTATTCACAAAGCTCAAAATTGAACACTTCCTGCTCATAAACTGTCTTGAAAATAAAAAGGACATTTGGTATTTCATGCTGATAGGATGTACTGTAGCTGACGCTGCTTCTGCCAATCAAGTAAGGACAGTTAAGCTTTAATTAAATGCTTAATTTAATTTAATTAATTAAAATTAATTAATTATTTATTTTTATTGTGTTCCATACCAATATCCTCCAACTTAGCTATTCTATATATAAGCAAATTGGCATTTCTAAAGATGTAAGTTTAGCAACCTCTTCGTTATGAAGAATTTAGTTTAATTAAGACAAGTTGGTGCTGAAGTCCTTCTGGAGCTCTCTCCACCCCTCTTTCCTTACTCACATACTCTGTCAAAAGCACACATAAATTATACAATGGGAATGTTTAAACATTCTGCTGGATATCTTGTTATGACACTTTTACCATTCTATCTGTGGATCAAGGTAACTGTTCCCATTCTTTGTTAAGGAAAACATTTTTTTTTTTCTGTACTTCATTTTGCTGCATAATAAATTTCTATGTTGTTCACATAAAAAAAAGCACAGATAATGATGTAGTCATCACTTTAAAACTGGTTCCCTTTATTGCCTGATAATGTGTTGAGTATTTTTACTTTAATGGCCCCTCTATGCTCCTACCCATTTTATTTTCTGAAGCAGTATCCAAATGGTGGTATATTCTTGCTTAGTTCTGTGTATGTACCAGCTTCTAATGAAGCTTGAAATTTATTGGCACATCCTGGAGAATGTAGATAATAAGGTATTTGAAAAACATATTTGAGAACTGAGCTCAGGCACCTATCATTTCTCATACAAATTTGCACAAATATATCCACCTGTGTGAAGCTTCAACTATCTTTCTTATAATAAAATTATTTCTTCCATGACTCTCGAAGTGACCTGTATGAATTACAGTTTAACTTCTCAAACATCTGAATAGTCACGACAGCTCTATCTCAAATGTACTGACTAGAGACAGCAATCATATACATTTTAACTTGTTATAGGGTGTTGGGAAACAAGATCAAGTGTAATTTGAATCGGTGAAAAGGAAATATATGTGACTGGAGAGTTGCTCAGCAGTTAGGAACAGTTTCTTCTGTAGAGCACTTTGATTCATCTCCTAACACCCATGAAGAATCTCACAGCTACATGTAACTCCACTTCCTGGGATCCAGTACCCTATGCTGGCCTCCACGAGCTCAAAGACATACATGGTACAAATGATTCACGCAGCCACACATATATGTATATACAGGCATAATTAATACTTTATTGAAGAGAAAGAAGAAAGAAAATTTAAAAGTAATGCATGACCTCACATATCATGTCTGTGGTGACATAAAAATCAGGACATTAGAACTGAATTGTACCTTAGAGAGCATTGTTTCAATTACTGGATTTCTCAAATGAGGAAATTAAGAATCAGAACTGCTAAGTGATTTTCCCAATATCATACTGCTATTTAATTACAGAAACCAGAATAGAAACTGGGTTATACAACTCTCTACTCAGGCTTCCTTGCATTACATGTAAGTGAAGTAAACTATTAGGATTTGCACTAGTTGGATTCAAAAAGTAACATTATGGCCCTGGTTAAATGCAAGTATTGTGCCATTATGAAAGGGGAAAACCAAAGGGAAAACAGTCTAGTAGTCTGATAAATTCAGTTCAAATATTTTATTACATTTTATTAAAAATAATTTCGCCTATAACTCCATTGCAGCATTTATATAAAAATTCAGTACCAACAAAGAGTTTCAAAGGCTTTGAAGCTACTAAGGCTCAGAAGCAAAAGGGCCACATCGATTTCTAACCTTACTAATAATACAAAAAAAGAAAGGAACAAGGGAATATCAGTAGATAAGAGCTATACAAACCAATTTTAGTATGTGTGAAGATAAACATATAAATCAAATAAGATGAGATTATTTGTTTACTATTAGTCATACTAACACTTTTGATGGTTTTATTTAATTCAACATATTATTATTAGTATGTTCTTTGAATCTTTCCCAATTATTTACAGTTTACAAACAATGAGGATTAATCTAATTTTTAGGATATACCAAGATTTGTCAAATGGTCATGCGTTGAGAGATTATGAACAAACTCCAGAGGTAATCTGGTCTGCATAATCCATGGATTTATTTATTAATTTTAATTTTATTTTACTACATTTATATGTTTGGAAACAACCAAATTAAACCATTTCCCTAGCATTTATCAGTATAAAAAAGCCTAAAACTTGCAAAGATGAGCAGCCAGTGAATGGCTGAGTATTCTTAGAGCTTCACATTTTTTATCACACGTTATATATTGTTGGGAATAAAATTTTATGAAATTATAGTTACAGGCTTGAAATGGATTTTAAATCTCTTCATTTTGTATGTCACAAGTGAGAGCTGTAAACCTGAAAAATTAAACCCGCAGTATAATTCATCTTGACAATAAATATTCTGCTATACATTATATACTTTTGAAGTAAACAGTAATAGACAAGACTTAAAAATGATATTTCTCCACGGGAAAACACGTGATAAATAGCAGGAGATGCTGTGAGCAAGACTGTAATTTTGCCACATGGATACAGAAAGAGAGGACTCTCTTCTTAGCATTCATAATCAGTCTGAAACAACACATTATTTGGAACTTGTAATAGTTGTTTCTGTTTATACTGCAAATACTTAAGCCAAATTGATCTGCAGAATACGTTGGTAATAGACAGTTGTATATTGACAGTGTGCCTGATCAGTGGTAGCTTTAAAATCTACAGTAACAATAAACGTCACAGCATTGCTTTTAATTGTGGAGTAGGAGATCTAGAAGTTTTTGTAACCTGTGATTTGTGAGATGTGGACGGATGTTTTAATGAGAATCAAAACGTTCTACAAAGAAGGAAGCTTTTCAAAAGACTAGGGACCCCCCACACACACACACACCCACACACACCCCACCCCCACCCGCCACAAGAGAGAGTGGAGAAAGAATGGAGGAGTCCGAGTCCGGATGCAGGGCACAACCCACTGAGTAGATTAAGCAGGGCTCATATGGCTCAGAGAAGGATGCAACAGGCGCAGGTGTTAGCATTTTGCTAAGCTCCTCCACACAGATATCTGGCAACAGCCAGGTGTGCCTGACTCACTATAAAAGGGGCTGCTTGGCCCCTCTGCTCTCTCTTGCCTTCTTGCTTGCCCTCTGACCTCTTGTCTTGCTCTTTCTCTCTCCCATTCCCCTCTCCCATCTCTCTCATGGCAACCTCTACTCCTCTATTCTCTCTCTGCCTTTCTTTGTCTCTACTACCCTCTCAACTCCACTCTCATGCCCTGAATAAACTCTATTCTATACTATACCAACCTGTGGCTGGTCCCTCACGGTGAAGGGATGCCTCAGCTTGGGCCTTCAGAGGCAACACACCTGACTGCACATTCACCAGGCATATTCCTTCTCTTCTTTATCTTCTTTATCTTTTTATGAAACCCAGCAGTAGGGTCTGCGTGGATCCCCAGCAGGTCCTCTGAGTACATGCTATAGTATATGTAGTATAGTATAGTATATGCTGTTAGCTTGGTGTTTTTGTGGGATTCCTAACCATTGGATCTGGTGTTTCTCTGCCTCTTGCATATCCTCTTGAGATTCTTTTCCTGCCATTGGTTTGCCTTACCCAGCCTCAATATGAGGGGGGTTTAATATGCTCTGTTTTAATATGTCTTGTTTTGCCATGTTTGTGTTTGGTTGTTGGCTCTTTGAGGCCTGATCTTTTTGAAGTGAAATTGAAGGGGAGTGAGTCTGGAAGAGAGGTGAAGTTGTGGAGATCTTGGAGGAGTGGGAGTCCATACATTGTTGGAGAGAATTAAAAAAAAAAAAAGCCTAGCCAGGCTGTACACAGACAGTGTTGCAGGTAGAAGTTATAATATAAAGAAAACATAAAGAAAACACAGTGTTTGGTGTATGTATTGTCTTTTATCTTTTTTCTTTGTAATGTCATATGAAATGTACTTTTTCCTCACAGGATGCCATATATTTATTTGTAATAATCATGTCAAGCACACCCACACCAACACACAGGCACATACATAAATAAACAGAAGCTCTGATAAGTCCACTTGGCTATCCTTTATAAACAGCAGTAAAGTATAATGGACTTTGTCTTAGTCAAGGTTTCTATTCCTGCACAAACACCATGACCAAGAAGCAACTTGGGGAGGAAAGGATTTATTCAGCTTATACTTTCAAATTGCTGTTCATCAGCAAAAGAAGTCAGGACTAGAACTCAAGCAGGTCAGGAAGCAGGAACGGATGCAGGAATGATGGAAGAATGAAACTTCCTGGCTTGCTTCCTCTGGCTTGCTCAGCTTGCTTTCTTATAGAACCCAAGACTACCAGCCCAGGGCTGGCACCACTCACAATGGGTCCTTCCACCCTTGATCACTAATTGAGAAAATGCCTTACAGCTGGCTCTCATGGAGGCATTTCCTCAGGGGAGGTTCCTTTTATTGTGATAACTACAGCTTGTGTCAAGTTGACACACAAAACCAGCCAGTACCAACTTTTACTGAGAGCCTCCTCCTTGTTAAGCAGGGTAAAGTTTAAGGCTTTAATACACACATTGTAAGTGTGAACTTATTTGCATATTTATCTTAGGCATAAATTTGCTTCAACCTCCTAATGACACAGCAGTTTCTGTCCACCATAAATCACATATGAAATTCACTGACTGTGAAGTACATTTTCTCTTCTCATATAGAAAATTGATTTGCTGTAGTTCAGATCATATAAATAATTTCATTCCTGAAGTATAACCAGACATTCTGTTTCATTCGTAATGATATCATCAAATTACTCATTAAAATTTAAAAGACAATTGACTCTCTGAAAATTATAAGTTAACCTACCTTCTTATTCTTGTCTTGTTAAAATTTTACTGATTTTTGCATTAGAGAGAGATATATGCAAGGCTAGCATTTCATCAGAACACTCTTTCCTTAGTGTCCCTTGACTGTGCAAACCAGTTTGTCTCAGAAGCTAGCTGCCTTTATTACATCATCAATCACCATCTACATTTTCCTTATTTTTTTTTTCTTTTAGGGGAAAGTGAATTTTTTTTCTTCTAACACAATGAGGCACAGGTGAGAAAGAGAGAATCTTCCATTCACTGTATTTTGCTCCTGTGTAATTATTATAAAATATAATACAGCAGATACTAACTGTTCAGATTTAGGAATAAGTATATTTACCCTCTAAAGGGACCTTCCTCCTCTGACAGCCTCAGTTGTCTTTCCCATTCCCAATAAACAAGAAATGTTTTTAAAACAGCAATAGTAACATTTTTTTTTTGCTTGCAAATTTTGTTGTATTTTCTCCCTTAAGGTCAATTGTTCAGATATTAAATGAGGCTAATATATTGATACAGAGGTAATTACTATCCAAAATCTTTAGTTTTATCTCATACTTTTATCAGGATTTTCAAAATGAGATTTCCATACCTAAAATTTAGAAATCAGATCTATCTTTTTATTCTGTTGCATCTAATACCACTTGACATTACTTCAAGGCTGAATACTAATCCATTGTAGATCCCTTTAATGTTAGATGCTTCATCACTTAACACTAAACTGTTTTTAATAAGAAATATAATTTAATTTCAGTTGAACAGAAGATTGTGTAACATATATTACAAGAATGTGCGTTTAAAAGGACTGCAACAATTAAATGTTTTTCTTTTTTTCTTCTAGGTAATGAAAAAAGAAAGTTTTATTAGTATATTAAAGTTGGTGTTGTATCAAAAAAGAATTTGTCAAGAAAAATAGCCAGAGCACTTTTGCATAATTAAAATGAATTTAATGTCTATGTTTTCCTTAATCAGGGTGGAATAACCAAGAGACCTTCCTCCCTCCTCTCAGGGGTGTATCAGGAGACAGGGAGGAGAACTTGTTCTCTCTGAACAGCTCCATCTTTTCAGCAAGAAGGACCACCAGTAGGTCACCTACTTTGTTTCCCTTTATTTCTTTAAATGAAAACTAAGCTTACTTTTGTTTGGAGTGTTCTACTAAATTCAGGAACGCCCTTTTCCGAAGGATGTTTCTCTCTTGATTCAAACTTAACAAAGAAATTACTGCGATCGATCTGAGTATTAGTAAACAGCAACATTTAAAATGATCCTCTCAGGACTGCCTCTCTAGTCTACAGGCACTATCTTGCTATGGGACCATCCAGGCAATACTGTGCACCAGTGAGTGCTTCAATCTTTTTCTTAATGAAGTGAGCTCAGGAGGAGGTTATGGTGTCTTTAAAAAACATATTACATTCTTCCATGAAGTTACAATGTAACGTATTTAAATAGACAGACTTTGGAACTCAGTATCTTACAATTACCTCTGGGTTCTGTGACTTCATAAAAATCTTATACATATATAATTATGTAATATATATATATATATATATATATATATATATATATATATATTGTGTTTAACATATAATATAAATATATTTATATGTACCCATCATCAAATTATTATATTTATAAAATATATAAAAAACATCTATTACAGATATACATAAATAGATATAAGTATATATAAATATATGTTTGCTTGTAAATATTTATGTTTGTATTTATAATGTAGACAGTGTATATTTGCACACACATACACACACATACATATATATATATATATATATATATATATATATATATATATATATTATTGACTGTGGCAGCACTAAAGCTCAGATAAAAAATTATGAACCAGATAAAAAATTATGAACCGGGCTGTTGAGATGGCTCAGTGGGTAAGAGCACCCGACTGCTCTTCCGAAGGTCCAGAGTTCAAATCCCAGCAACCACATGGAGGCTCACAACCATCTGTAACAAGATCTGACACCCTCTTCTGGAGTGTCTGAAAATAGCTACAGTGTACTTACATATAATAAATAAATAAATCTTTAAAGAAAAATTATGAACCATGTATATAATAATTCTAATGATCTTTAGCTATTTTTAACCTGCCAACCAGACTTGTACTCACGTCCAGTTTCTCATGTCCATCTGTTCTGTTCCTGTATCCCTGAGCTTCTCTGTGGTTAAATTCCTGTTGTCTATGCTTTTTATCTTCTTTTCTTTCCTTCTCATGCTAATATGCTTCCTCAACATTTCTACTCTGGATATATAATTTACCCATGGAACCCAGCAACTTGGGTCAAATCTACTCAGTGGAAAATCATTTCTTAGGATAAAATAGTCCAAGCAACAGTTCAAAGTCCCATAGAAGGCAGGAGAGCCAGCCTCAGCTGTCTACCGGACCTGGTTATCCTGTGTAGAGAAACAAGGAGCTGCACTCAACCTTGTCATTTGTGCTGAAGCCTCCCAGAATAAATACACTCTTGGGACATTTTCCAAGGCTGTAAAATCAGATAACTGTTGCTGATTCGTATTTCAATCGAAATTATTGCATGAGCTTGTACTGAACACCAACAGTATATCAATTAATAGCAGCTTCGTGTTTCTCCTAGACACACAAAAGATTGTTACAACCAGTGTACATGTGAAACTTGTAATAATACACAAATACTTTGCGTGTCATACAAAAAAAAAAAAACAAACTGCTGTAAAATTCACTTACACTATTACTCTATTATGAATAGTGTGTTTATACTTACCCAGCTTCAAACATAGGTTACTATGGCTGCTAACATAAACAGAAAACCTTTTACGTGTACATCATTCTTTACTTACAGTACCCAAATAAAAAATAAATGAGATCATTTCCTTCACAATTTCTCCTTACTGAACTATTTTCTTAATTGGTAAAATGCACATTTGCTTATATACACTTGATTAATGTATATACATACAATTGATTATATACATTTTGAGGAAAAAGGGCATGATTCTGATAATATGCATAGCTAAATAGTAATAATTCATAAATTTCTCAAATTTTATAACATGGAATTAATGTAATGGAAATTAATTGAATTTCTCTACAACTAGAATATTTGGAGTAACAGGACAGATAGAAGGGACTCTACTTTTTCCTTTATACTTATTGAAGCCTCCAGCAAATGATTACTGTAAAATATCCAATTACAGAAGACAGTACAAAAGGTATGTTAACTTTTATTTCATTGAAACTAATAAATTTTCATTTTAGGCAATCCTTTTGTGGTTTTTGTTTTTTTGTTTCTTAGGTTTTTTAGTTTATTTATTCATTTAGACCGAATTTTGCCCTGTCTGTGACCTATTATTGACTGCCTCAGATTCCCCAATGTTGGAATAATAGGTGTGTGTGTGTGTGTGTGTGTGTGTGTGTGTGTGTGTGTGTGTGAGAGAGAGAGAGAGAGAGAGAGAGAGAGAGAGAGAGA
>NC_034600.1:66665678-66669070 GCF_900095145.1 Mus pahari | reverse complement strand
GAGAGAGAGAGAGAGAGAGAGAGAGAGAGAGAGAGAGAGAGAAGATGCTTAACACTGAACAGGTTTTGTATTTCTAATGTCCTACTTGATTTAATTTTCCCTATAATTATTTAGAAAATTATTCTATATAAATAATATATACATTGATATGCTATGTATTGGGCATTTTTATTGGGCAGCACCACATCTATACCACATACTAATTTCATCAGAATAGAGCTGAAGATAGCATAAGCTACAGCTTTCATAACAGGGCAATCCTGAGAAAATAATTTTGGAGATTTTAGAAAAGTATTTTTTAAGTGACCTGATGGCCATGGTATAGAGTTCTTACTACTTTTCTTTCATGTTTTAATTATTCTTCTTTCACTGTTTCTTTTCTGTGACAATTTAATAAATAGAAATGCTGAATCTGCCTTATAAGCTTAGAAAAGGAGCTGCATGATAAAAAAAATTAACTGGGAAGTGAAAAAGCTCTTTCATGATGTCATCATAAGAGTCCACGGCAGACCAAAGATCTCACCACTGGACCTCCATTTTCAAAATAAACGATTTTAGAAGGGATTAAATCTCTATCATGCAAATTATGAGATTCATGCCCCTTTTCCTCAAAATACATCTAATCAATTTGACAGAGACCAAATTAATGTAAAACATCTATAGAAATCTCAAATCTGTTTAATTGTATTCATAAACAATCATTAAATATTCTAAATGTTTGAACTAATTATTATCACAATAAAATTAAGTAAGTTATTCATAGAAATTTCATCATGAATTCTGTAATAAACAACAAAAAGAACACTTTGTAGGATAAATTATAGATGAGAAACTTAAAAAGTAAATTATCTCTATTGAAATGCAGAATTGGCCTTGCTGACACAAATCAGGCAACTTTTAGCATTTCTCTTTTCATAAAATTGTTACAAAACTCATTTAGATGACTGTTTGCATTCTGAAAGTATATCAATACAGAAGAATATGAGTTGAATTTTCTAAAAGATAATCATTTCCTCACTGTGTTTTCTCTCTTGTCCTTAATACAACATAATCAAAACATGCTAAAACAAATTACAATATGTCTGAGGTTGAGTTATCTGTTCGACTGTCTTTAGTAATATGTTTTATAAAAATGTAATTTTTAGGGATAAATTGTGAATTTTTTTACAATCGATTATTATGCAAAATGTTGACTGTGTTAGGAATCCGTATTAGTCTAAGAACACATCTTGATACTAAGTTTCACGGGTTTATAAGACTAGACCCTAAAGTTAGAAGAAATATTTGTGATGGAGGAACTTAGAAGTCCAGATTTCCCAGAAAGCACAATTTTTTCAATGAATGGTTAACAGTGTGCACATACATTAGAATCTATTATTGAGTACCTTCAGAAATAAAATGAGAATTAATTCACAGCTCACAGGTAATCAGTTGGCTTAGTTTTTAATGTTAGGCATTGTGCTTTCAAACAAAACATATTTAAGAAACAATTTAAATAAAAATATGGTTTCAAATTAGTGACTGGGTGCTTAAACATACAGAGTGTTTTAATGATTTTCACATAGAAGGTGTTTATGGGTTCTAGGAATCTGACTGCTAGAATTTGATACTATAAATTTAAAAATAAATCCTTTCTTTAATAATATATGCATTCTGAACATTCATTTTGATGATAAACAAATAAAATAAATACTTATATGCAATAGTCAATATTTCATATTTGGAAGCATTTCTAAAAATTATGAAGTTGAGAATTGGAGGTACTCACCTGGAATTAGTTATGCAATCAAGTGTTACCAAGTTCTTGCATTTCCATTATAAGAACAATTCAGAGAATTGTTATTTTATCATGTTTTGCCATACCTAAAGCTCTTTATATTCACTGTGTATGCTACTCAGTTTCATACAAACCATTTATGTCAAGGATGTCACTTCCTTTACTGTATTTATTACCTCCCCTTAATCCTTCTGTGATTTCTCTGTCACTAGTCTTCTACTTTCTCCTCATCTCCCTTCTGCCTTATCTATCAGGATGATGCACAAAGAGGAAAAACAATCATGTCATATTTGGCTCTCGCTTTATGACGTATACACTTTAATATGATGATCTTGTGTTGGCTCCATATTGAAGGCCATAATTTTATTTTTCTTAGTTGCAACAATATTCCTTTCTGTATATATGCTATAGTACCTTAATCCATAATATATTGAGGGATATCAGATTTTACATAAGACTATTTTTGTGACAATCATCTAATAAGCACGTGTGCAATATATACCTATGGAATCCTCAAGTAGACATTCAGAAATGAGATGCGGATGCAAGCATCCAACCATCAGGCTAAGCACAAGGACCCCAAAGGAGGAGTTAGGGAAAGGACTAAAGGAATTGAGGGGGTTAGCAACCTCACAGGAAGAGCAATATCAACCAACCAGATCCCCCACAGCTCCCAGGTCCTAAACCACCAACCATAGACTATGCGTGGAGGGACCCATGGCTCCATCCCCATATGTAGACGAGGATTACCTTATCTGTCATCAATGGTAGGGGAGCCCCTTGGTTCTGTGGAGGCTTGATGATCCAGAGTGGATAGGAGGAGGAACACCCTCATAGAAGTAGGGATACGGGGGAAGGGAGAGAGGGTTTCATTGAGAAAGAAGAAAATATTTGAAATGTAAGTAAATAAAATAACCAATAAAATTTTTTAAAATGACAGAGCTAGATATAAGGTTTATTTTTATTTTACTTTGAAAGAAATATTTCTTGTCTTATCCCCAATTTCAATGGGATCACTTCAAGTATGTCTCCATTTAATTTGATATTGGGTATTCATTTGCAGTAAATTGCCTTTATTATGTTTAGTATGGGCCTTGAATTCCTGGTCTCTCCAATACTTTTAACATGAAGTGGTATTGTATTTTGTCAAATGCTTTTTCAGCATCTAAGGAGATGATCATGTATTTTTTTTAGTTTGTTTATATAGTGAATTACCTTAATGGATTTTCGTATATTAAACCAACCTTGCATCCCTGGGATGAAGCCTACCTGACCATAGTGAATGATGGATTTGATGTGTTTTTGGATTCAGTTTGCAATACCCAAAAGATGCTCCACTTTGTCATAGGGGCACCTGTTATACTATGTTCATAGTGGCCTTATTTGTGATAGCCAGAAGCTGGAAACAACCTAGATGTCCCACTACAGAAGAATGGATACAGAAAATGTGGTTCATTTACACAATGGAATACTACTCAGCTATTAAGAACAAGGACATCCTGACTTTTGCAGGGAACTATATGGAACTAGAAAAGATCCTGAGTGAGATCACTCAGACCCAAAAGCACATGCATGGTATGTATTCACTAATAAGTGGTTATTAGCCAAAAAAAAA
>NC_034600.1:66662168-66665198 GCF_900095145.1 Mus pahari | reverse complement strand
CCCCAGAATGCACCAGAGACCTAGGACCTAGGATGTAAGAGACTCCCAGGATTCATATGAAGGGACCTTTGATGAAATGCTCGACCCTAGGAAGAGGGAATTTATAGAGCCCACCTCCAACAGGAAGACAGGACATCAAGTGAGGGATGGGGTTGCCATCCCACAGTTATACCTCTGATCCATAATTGTTTCTGTCTGAAAAAACTCCAGGGATGGAAATGGAGAGGAGTCTGAGAAAGAGAAGGTACAGCAACAGACCCAAAGTGGGATCCAGCTCTAGGGGAGGTCCCAAGGCCTGACAGTATTACTGAGGCTATGGAATGCTCACAAAAAGGAATCTAACATGACTGCCCTCTAAAAGATGCAAACAGCAGCTGAAAGAATCAGGTGCTGTTATTTGCACCCAATGAATGGACAGAAACTGTTAACCCCTGTTCTTGAATTACAGAAGACTGAAAGAAGCTGAGGAGGAGGGTGACCCTGTAGGAGGACCAACAGTCTCAATTAACCTGGACTCCAAGATCTCTCAAACACTGGACCACCAAACAGGCAGCATACACCAGCAAATATGAGGCCCCTAACATACATACAGTAGAGGACTTCCAGGTCTGTGTTCATTCAGAGATGAAATTCCTAACCTTCAAGAGACTGGAGGCCCCAGGAAGTTTAGAGGTCATGTGTGATAGGGGCACATGGATATGAGGTGGAATGTGGGGAGGAGGTGTGGGATGTGGAGCAGTTGGTTGGTGGATGAGGAGGGGCAGGGACTGGAATATAGAGTATAAAAATGAATTAGAAATAAAATTAAATTTAAAAAGAAATACTTCTTAATTTTTTAATTAATTATTTTATTTATTTACATCCATCCCTCCTGGTCCTCCCTCTCAGTTTTCTTAACCCCATCTCCCCTCCCCTTCTCCCCTGAGAGGGTGTCTTCCCATCCCTTGGCATTCCCTCCCTGAAGCCTCAAGTCTCTACATGACTAGGTGTGCCCTTTACTACAGAAGCCAGACAAACTAGTCCCCTGCTATATATATATATATATATATATATATATATATATATATATATATATGCGCTGGGGGCATCAGACCAACAAGTGTTTTTTGGTTGGGGGCTTAGTCTCTGGGAGCTCTGGGATCTGAGTTACTTGAGGTTGTTGGTCTTCCTATGGGGTTGCCATCCCCTTCGTCTCTGTCAGTCCTTTCCCTCATAGCTCTTACATAGATATCCCTGACCTCATTCTAATACTTGGCTGTAAACATCTGCATTTGTCTCAGTCAACTGCTGGTAGAGCTTCTCAGAAGACATCCATGCTCGGCTCATGTCTGCAAGCACAACTTAGGATCATTAAAAGTGTCATGGTTGGTGCCCTCCCATGGGATGGATCCCAAGTTGGGCCTTTCCGTCAGTCTTGGCTTGATATTTTGTCTTCATGTTTCTATTAGACAGGCATAATTCTGGGTCAAAAATTTTGAAGACAGGTAGGTGATTCCATCCCTACACTGTAGCCTTGCCTTTCTACTGGAGGTGGCCACTTCAGGTTCCATATCCCCACTTTTGGGCATTTTTAGCTAAGGACATCCAACCCTATTGAGTCCTAAGAGCCTGACACAACCCTGGTCTCTGTGCCCTTATAGAGATTCTCTATCTCCAACCAAGGCAGCTGCATATGTGCATTCATTCTCCTGGCCTTCAGGGTTTCTCTCCTGTTCTCCCCACCCATACCTGATCCTACCCGGCCTTTCCTCTCCCCCTGTCCTCTCTTAACCAGGTCCCTAATTCTTTCTGCCTGCAATGACCACTTTATTCCTCCTTCTAAGTGGGATTCAAACTTCCTTGCTTTTGCCTTCCTTCTTGTTAAACATATTCTGATCTAAGTGTTGTATCCTGAGTATTATGGTTTTTTTTTTTGTTGTTGTTGTTGTTGTTGTTTTTTGCCTAATATACACTTATCAGTGAGTGCATACTATGCATGCCCTTATGGGTCTGGGTTACCTCACTCAGGTTGACATTTTTTAGTTCCATCCATTTGCCTCCAAAATTCATGACATCCTTTTTTTTAAAATAGCATTCCATGTTTTCTATATCCATTCTTGGTTAAGGGATATCTGGGTTGCTTCCAGTTTCTGGATATGAATAAGGCTGCTAAGGATATAGTAGAGAACCTGTCCTTGTGGTATAATGAAACATCTCTTGGGTATATGTCAAGTAGTGATATAGCTGGTTCTTCAGATAGAACTATTTCCAATTTTCTGAGGAAATGCCAGACTGTTTTCCAGAGTGGTTGAACTAGTTTGGCACTGGAAATAGATGAGTGTTCCTCTTTCTCTACATCCTTACCAGCATGTGGTGTCACTTGAGATTTTGATCCTAGCCATTCTGATTGGTGTAAAGTGGAATCTCAGGGATGTTTTGATTTGCATTTCCCTGATGACTAAGTAAAGTTGAACATTTCTTTAAGTACTTCTTTGCCACTCGAGATTCCTCTGTTGACAATTCTCTGTTTAACTCTCTACTCCATTTTTAAATTGGGCTATTGGTTTTTTTAGAGTCTATCTTCTTGAGTTCTTTCTTTATTTTAGATATTAGCCCTCTTTGAATATAGGGTTAGTGAAGATCTTAAAATTTAGAACAGAGAACTTAAAATACAAGGCATCCACAATCCAAAACCCAGTATCTAAATTGGAAGATTAAACCAACATTTATCCAAAAATGATATGCACACTCAAACTGTTTTTAAATAGCAATTACCACACTTAGTAAGTCTCAGCTAGATATTATTAGCTGTGGTCTGTTAATCTAAACCTTAAAAACTAGATTCCATTATAAACTGAACCTACACACAACAAAGTATAGATAAGCAGGCTTCACAAAGATCACTCATCTTTGTAAAAAGCATACAATGTAATGTTATATATAGACTGAGCATATTGTATCTTTGTGTTTACAAATAGATAGATAGATAGATAGATAGATAGATAGATAGATGTGTGTGTGTGTGTGTGTGTGTGTGTGTGTGTGTGTGTG
>NC_034600.1:66628576-66662122 GCF_900095145.1 Mus pahari | reverse complement strand
TGTGTGTGTGTGTGTGTGTGTGTGTGTGTGTGTGTGTGTGTGTGTGTGTATGAATAACTAATGAAAGAAGGCCATGAATTTAAAGTAGAGCAAGGAGCAAGGAGCAAGGAGGGTTATATGGGAAAGTTCAGAAAGAAAAAAGAGAAGTAATGCAACTACATTTATAATCTCAGAAAATAAGTGAAATAATTTTTAAAAGTTATTTCTCAAAAATGACTCTAAATGCTTGGCAGTCAATAAATAAATATTATTTATTTTATTTGTACTAATCAAAGTGAATGAATATTTTGTTAAATAACATTTACACAAAAAATCTAATTGCAATATTAAGACTTTTTAAGTTCAAAATGTCATACCATGTTAAAAACTTTATACTTTGAATTATTTGCTTCTTCTCTGTGTCCTAATCTATCAACGGTGATTTAGTTCTATAAATGGGAACGATTTCATTAAGAAGATACTATAAAGATGGCAGAGACTTAAAGCCTGGCTGAGACTCAGTGGATCCATTTTATTTATTTATTTATTTATTTATTTATTTATTTATTTATTTATGTCTGTGAATGAAATCCTCAAAGCTTTTTGTAAGATTTCCCGTCTATTTTATTGTATTTCCAATGCAGTCAACCCATTCTTTCCCCACTGTGCTCACTCTCGTTTTGAAAACATATGGTCGTACATTTTCATAAAACACTTGTCAAAAGACAATTCTTTCATCATGCTGCCTTTTTGTAGTAACTGTCAAAACTTGTTATGAAGCCAGCTCTCAATGCCTATAGTCACAAAAAGAACCTTGCTTTGCACAGTTGAGAATTAGTCCTCACTGATACCAACAAAAAATAGTTCCCAGGTAATTCAATGAAAGTAAAAGACTTCCACTGGCCTTTATTAAGCACAGGGAATGAAGGAGCTGGAGAAAGTACCCAACAAGCTGTTCCTATAGGAGGAACAAAAATATGAACTAACCAGTACCTCCAAAGCTACCAATCAAAGAAAACACGTGGTAGGAATCTTGTCTCTAACTGCATATGTAGCAGAGGATGGCCTAATCGGTCATCAATGGGAGAAGAGGCCCTTGGTCTTCTGAAGGTTCTTTGTCCCAGTATAGGGGAATGCCAGTGACACAAATTGGGAATAGGAGGGTTAGTGAGCAGGGGGACAGGGAAAATAAGGAAAGGGGATAACATTTGAAATGTAACTAAAGAAAATATCTAATCAAAAAGAAAATATCTAAAAAAAAAAAGTTTGTTTACTTTATGGACACTATTATACCTGATCACAATTTAAGTCTCATGTCCTCTTACATGCCCTGTACTGGGTAGTTTTGTGTCAACTTGACACAAGCTGGAGTTATCACAGAGGAAGGAACTTCAGTTGGGGAGATGCCTCCATGAGATCCAGCTGTAAGGCATTTTCTCAATTAGTGAACAAAGGGAAAGGTCCCCTTGTGGGTGGTGCCATCTCTGGGCTGGTAGTCTTCAGTTTATAAGAGAGCAGGCTGAGCAAGCTAGGGGAAGCAAGCCAGTAAACACATCCCTCCATGGCTTCTGCATCAGCTCCTGCTCCCTGACCTGCTTGAGTTCCAGTCCTGACTTCTTTCAGTGATGAACAGCAATGTGGAAATGCAAGCTGAATAAATCCTTTTCTCCCCAACCTGCTTCCTGGTCATGATGTTTGTGCAGGAATAGAAAGCCTGACTAAGACATACTCTCTCGCACTGTATATACCATGCTTCGCCATCTCTGGTAACAGAAATTGGCCAATTTCTTGCTTCCTTTGCTCTGCAAATGTCCTTATAGTTAACAACCCTTCATCATGGTTTTATTATCCCCAAACTGAATATAATGATAAATTAAATATCAGTATGTATCCCATTCTCAATATAAACACTTTGATCTCTGTATTCATGATTTACTTGTTTGATAAATAATTCCACACACTTTTCAAAAGCTGTCTTCCATATTTTACCTGAGATTTAGAATGGAATTTTTATCTGGCAATATGAATATGAATATCTCTGATAGCAGAAGATATTATTTGTTTTGCAACTTGAATATTCTTCAACTATCTATAAAATGTCTTTTCTGCTGAGATTATTCAATCGTTAATTAGACTTAATGTGTAGTTTAAGCCATTCCTTCAATTTTTTTTTTATTTTGTATAAGTTACCATAAACTATTGGTGTAGACTATCAGACTCTGTGAAGTTCATTATAAGATTACTCAGTGTGT
Source organism: Mus pahari (assembly GCF_900095145.1). Lineage (NCBI taxonomy): Eukaryota > Metazoa > Chordata > Mammalia > Rodentia > Muridae > Mus > Mus pahari. Next base: position 66,659,891 of record NC_034600.1, on the reverse strand, counting down.
AGATGTTTCAGTCCGGACACTAAGGTACAACTAGTGGTAGAATGTTTGTTTGGGCAAGCCCTATGTTCAATCACAAGGCTATATAAAGACATAAAAATTCCAGTCATCGTTTTGCAATTAGAAATCATAATAAGATGACCAGCATGCTCCATTCGGTTTATTCAATTGGGAAGGTTTTCAATTCTTTGACCGGCCTTTGGTTTTATGAACAGTAGTCAATGAGACCTACTTTTCCTTGGATACTGGGAAAATTCATGACCTGCACACAATTGACTCATTTACTTGGTGTCCTTTAAAATAAACTTTCTTCTCCACTTATTCTTTATCTTTGCCAGTACTACATTTGACTCACATTCAAGTTATTGAACTCAGTTTCATAGTTTTAATCTTTATTCATTCACCAAATATCCTTCTTTTCTAAACTTTATCTCTTCTGTTTAAGAACAGGTTTCAAAACCATACCTAGTTTATCTGTTACCTCTGTCTTCAGATATGCACACAAGAAGCATGCTCTGTGTTCTGTAATGCTGTAGATTATCCCTGTAGATATATAACTAGCAATACATGAGTGGGAGTATATGTTAACTTATTTAGCCATTACACATTACATGAACACCTTAAAATATGTTGTGTACCAGAATTACAATTTTTTACATGCCAATTAAAAAGTTAAATGAAGACTTTAGTAAAATGATTTTTATAGTATATACTGGAAAAAAGTGAAGACATTTTGGAACTGTTTCAACTGACCTGAAAAATCTGTAGCTGAAAATACCCTATTTAAATACTAACTCTAATTGGCTTTGCTTCCCTTACTATTGGTGGATTGATAATTATTGAAGAGTAATTCTTTTGGGATGTGGGAGTGAGGGGGATACAAATCTATAACACTGTAGACAAAACATGAAAGAGCTAAAAGATGACTTGTAATTCTTGAAATTTTCTTTAGATGTCATTAATATATACAAATATCATAGTAGTCAGGCTGTATAATTTATGTTTATGTTTTCAAACTAGTTGCATAATTTTCTAGTTCATGATTTGCTTAAACAAGGCTTTTCAGTATTACCATAAGTTGAAATGTGATAATCATTTTGATGTGTGGCTATGTGCTTTTTAAGAATATATCTAGGTACTTGTAATGAATTCATTCCTTTTCCCCAAGGTTAGTTCAAAAAAATAAAATAAAATAAAATAAAATAAAATAAAATAAAATAAAATAAAAAGAAGGAGCTTATTTTCACTGTAGAAAGAAAGATATTAGGCAACATCGCCTTTTGTGTGCTTTCTTTTTTCTTTCCTTCTTTTTTGAGGAACTAAATGTTAGCTGGCTAAGTAAAATCAAGTTTTTTGCTAAATGTGGTCAACATCCTGTAGAGAAATTTTAATCCAGCAGCATGGCTCCTCTGCCACTGGATCACATAGAAAGATAAATCTGACTGGAATGCAGACATGCTATGGATTACAGTATGATCTGGTTAAAATATGGACATGCCCTTAGCACACACCTTTAATCCGTAATAATAAAGGCTAGAATTAGTTTGTAGATGGAAGTAGTCTTGTTGAAACTGATGTCTGTGGGGGCTGGGGAAATTGCTCAGTGGTTAAGAGTACCGACTGCTCTTCCAAAGTTCCTGAGTTCAATTCCCAGCAATCACAACCATTTACAATGTTATCTGACACCCTCCTCTGGTATGTCTGAAGACAGCTACAGTGTACTCATACAGTAAATGAATAAATAAATAAATAAATAAATAAATAATAAATCAATCTTTAAAAAAAAGAAATGTCTAATTGATGGACAGATAAAGAGACAAATCAGCAAAAGATTTGAGAAGTAAGTCAGAGATAGGCTATCACAGGAAGAAAGGTTACTTAAGAACCAGAGTAAGAAAAAAGGCTTGCTGGGGTATGGTGCGTGTGTATGGCAGTTTTACTGAGAAAACAAGCAAGGCACGAGAACAGAGGAGTATCTAGAGAATGAGAAGGCATTACACTTTAAAACATTTTCTCTGTCAGGAAACCAAGCTGCTATGGTTGGAGACTGGTGTTAGCTGACAGCCCTGAGCTTAGTGCAAAACAGCTGACTTTTTTTGTCAGTGGGGCTCCCTGTTCTCTGGGAGATCCAGGCCAACAAATCTACTATCTCAGGATTGTCAATTAATCCTGCCCTTGAGATTTCCACAATGCCTCTCCATGCTAATGAGGCATCTCAGAAGCCTTAGCCCTCATCCAATGACCTTTGCCCATCCTGGATATTCCCATCCTCTTTCCCCAAACTATATAACCCTCCTTTCTCCTGAATAGTTGAATAGTGTATATGTTATGCATATACTCCTAATAAGGGTTTATGCACAGACAAAGATTATCTCAGAGAGCTAGTTCATTGAAGATGCTCAGAGAAGGATCCACAACTGTTAAAATTAATATGAGGCAGGGCAGAGCGATCAAGTCAGAAGCTGAGAAATGCTGGATTGAATCAGTCACCTTGGGAATTAGATTGTATATAGATTAGAATCTTTGAGGCTGTACTAGCTGATTTTGTTGTCAACTTGGCATAGGCTGGAGTTATCACAGAGAAAGGAGCCTCCCTTGAGGTAATGCCTCCATGAGATCCAGCTGTCAGGCAATTTCTCAATTACTGATCAAAGCTGGGTGGGCATAGCCCATTGTGAGTGATGCCATCCCTGAGCTAGTAGTCTAGGGTTCTATACGAAAGCAATCTGAGCAAGGCAGGGGAAATAAGCCAGTAAGCAGCATTCCTCCAGTCTCTGTATCAGCTCCTGCCTCCAGGTTCCTGCCGTGTGTGAGTTCCTATCCTGACTTCCTTGGGTGATGAACAAAAATGTGAAAGTGTAAGCTGAATGAATACTTTCCTCCCCAACTCGATCTTTAGTCATGATGTTTTGTGCAGGAATACAAACCTTGACTAAAACACAAGCCTAGGTCTATGAATAGAACAGAGAATAAAATGTTCTTTTGTGTGTTTGTAAACAACTCAAACCATCACTTGACCTGAGGAAATAAAAGTGACATTACAATATCTCTTTGGAGGGGGGGGGCATTTCATTCCATATCATTAAGACTCACACACTCTCTTACATCAACAACAAGCATACCTAGGTGCCACCTTTGCCATTCTTCATTGCTACCTGTCTTTATTTGCTTATTTAGTTTCAATCCCAGAGGACACATTTGTGCATATATGCTTACAAACAGTTAAAATCATATAATTATATATTTGTTCATATGCGTGTGGGAAGAGGTGAAGTGATGAAGAGAAATGTGAATGATAGAGACAAAGACAGAATAGCACATAATGTGGACTTTGTATTCATTGCCAAGCAAATCATAATTGAGTTGTAGAATTTTTGTTTTCTTTCAAACCATTATTCCAACGTTTCTATTGCACTGAGTTTCACTGAATCTATTAAAGTTCCATGAACTTATGGAGCATGTGGTGAAATTCTAGTATGTGAGTGTGGGACTGCTGTGAGGTTGTAGGAAAAAACTAGCTCTTACAAAAATTCTTTAAATACTTGAATTGAGGTCTTCAGATTTGAATCCACATTATTAATCTTCTCAAAAATTTCACCAAAATTTGCTCTATTTGCTTGTGGACATTTGTCTAGTCATAGACATTAGGGTCTTATTGTGATCAAATTTCTTTAAGTGTTGGTATAAGTGCTCAAAACTTGGTCATAAGGAGCATTCCTTGTAAGCAGTTTGATTTTGTAGCTCTCTAGATTCTAGATTTTATCCTGACTGCATCTTGGGAATGGTTTTGGAAGTAACTATATAGTATGAAAGAAATTCTATGATTAGCAGTTTCCTAAGATGCCCTCTTCTCTCTATACTGCAAATTCTTAGATAACCATGTCTATACTCAATCTTTATCTATAGTGTGTAATGGGTTACATAGTTTTTAAAGTCTTAGCCTCAGTTGGAGACTCTGATATCAGTAGTAAGTAACCACTGGGATTTTGTGCTGGCTTTCTATGCTCTGGGTGCATATGGCCATTAAGTCTCCAGATTCGGGTGCATGTACATGACCATAGCTTTAAGTTAGCCTTTGGAGTCTCATTCAAAACAGAATGATACCAGATCTTAGTTTGCCTGTCAGACCATGACTCTTGCCTTCTAAATCCACTAGTATTAAGACCAGATTCTTCTTGGCTATGATAGTAAAAGGTTAGCAGGAATGAATGACTATAGGATATTCTGCAAAGTGATGCCTTCTCTGACTTAATAAATGTCACCAAGTCAGGTTGCTGTATACCCCCCAACCCCCAGAATGGAAATATCATATGAGAGTGTCCCTGTTTATAACCTTTGTTCACAAACATCAGATCTGCATTTTTATGTGAAGGATTTTATTGTAAATTTGGAATGTACCTCTTGTGTTTCATTTCCTTTTTCATACCAAATCTTCTGTATATGTAATTATACCCAGTTGAATTTAACAACAGGGTAGTAAACACTATCTTGGGAGGAACATTACATCCCATTTCCTCCACTTAAAATTTTATGCAAACATTAATTCTATACTTGTATACTACAAATTAGTGAAGTAAAATAGTATTTTCCCACATTGTCTTACTAAAGTATTCTTTGCAAATAATAAAGCAAAAAATAAATATGCAGTTGACTTGCTTTAAATATTGAAATATTTCCACATTCATTGAATACAACTCCACTACATGTTTTTGGTGCTAAGGTCAGACTAGTATTTCCTGAATTATGATAACACATAAAGGAGTTCTATCTTAAAGCAATGGGATTTATGTTTTGTAACATTTTCCCTTTCTTTTCCATTTTTTCCATGTTGGTATTGATATTAATATAAATCTCTGATTCTCTTTCCTTTTATCATGAGAAGATTGGGTAGATATTCATAACCATTCACCTTCCGTCCATTTAACAAGCTATACTGCATGTTTCTCACATTTAACCAGGGTTGACTTAGCAAGGCTTTTATTCTGGGTGAGTGCCCAGCTTCACCCAAATCACCAGTGCTCTTTGCTTCACAGAATTCCATTGCTTCTGCTTCCAAAACCAATTATACTTTAGCTAATCCCTTGCTCCTTTAATTTTCTTTGATAGTTTTCTGAGTAAAATGTGCAAACTGCTAAGGCATTATTACTTCCACTCTCTAGTTTACCCATTCTTGGGTAAGAATGTAGATTTCTTGTTCTGGCTTATTAGGAATTGAGTATTTTCAATTTTGACCAATTACAAAATTTCTAATTTCTTAATACATTGATATTCCTTGTCATCTTAAATATTTAATTCTAAACATCTCATTGTGCTTTATAAATTACATGAATGTTTATATATATTCAATGCACACCTCCACCTTCCACCCATTTAGGTATATTTGATCATCTCCCAATAGGATTTATTTTTCTCTACTTCAGAGTATTGGGGCTAGGTCCATATTCATTCATGTGCTAAAGGCTTTAAAGAGGGGTTCCTTTCAGTCCGTTCCAGCTCTTGGCCACTTTGGGCACAAACTTGGTGGACTGTCCCAAAGTCCCCAGAGGACTCTCCACCCACCCCAACCCCCGCTCCAGGCGACCTAGCACACCCAGTATCTTAGGATCACTGGTGAATGGAACACAACATTTGGTTCAACACAACTGGGAGTGCCTGGGGCCAGCAGGAACAGGGACACAGGAGTCCCACCCGACCAGCTGCTCAGGTTTCTTCAAGTCAGCACTGCTCTGTTCCTTGGTTTCAATCTCAGTGGACAGCCCCTCAGTCTCCAGAGGAGGTACCACTTCTAGGCTCTCGAATATACCCAGGATCTTAGGATCCCAGGATCAAAGGAGCTTAGTCACACCAGGATCTCAGCATTTCAGAGGAAGCTTGACTGCCAAAAATTCTGACACACCCAGAATCTCAGGATCATGGGATCCTGGAATCACAGGATCACAGAGAAAACTGGACTCTAAGGAGTTCTGTCTCAACCGGGATTACAGGAAGGACAGGTTCCAATCAGATATATTGAGAGCAGGGAGCGCTTGAGATAATCAGGTGGCCAGAGGCAAGAGTAAGAACAGAAGCCACAGAAACCAAGAATACTTGGCGTCATCAGTACCCAACACTCCCACCATAGCAAGTCCTGAATCCACCATTACACCAGAAAAGCAAGATATGGATCCAAAGTCACTTCTCATGTTGATGGGTTACTATAAGAAGGACATAAATAACTCCCTTAAAGAAATACAAGAGAACACAGGTAAACAGGTAGAAGCCCTTAAGGAGGAATCACAAAATTCCCTTAAAAAGCTACAGGAAAACACTAACAAACAGGTCAAAAATTGAACAAAACAATGCAGGATCTAAAAATGGAAGTAGAAACAATAACAAATTCACAAAGGGAAACAATTCTGGAGATAGTAAACCTAGGAAAGAAGTCAGGAGTCATAGATGCAAGCATCACCAACAAAATACAAGAGGTAGAAGAGAGAATCTCAGGTTCAGAAGATACAATAGAAAACACTGACACAACAATCAAGGAAAATGCAAAATGTAATGTGTCATACAGACACTAAGAGAACACAAATATCAGCACAATGCAAAACTCTCATTTACCATAGATTGAGAAACCAAGGTATACCATGACAAAACCAAATTAGCAAATCTTTCCACAAATCCAGAATTTCAAAGGATAATAAAGGGAAAACTCTAACACAGAGTGGGAAACTACGCTCTAGAAAAAGCAAGAAAGTAATCTTTCAACGAACCTAAAGAAGATAGCCACATGAACAGAATTCCAACTCTAACAACAAAAATAACAGGAAGCAACGATGACTTATCCTTAATATCACTGAATATCAATGGACTCAATTCCCCAATAAAAACACATAGGCTAACAGACTGGTTACCTAAACAGGACCCAACTTTGTGCTGCATACAGAAAACCCACCTCAGGGACAAAGACAGACACTACCTTAGAGTAAAAGGCTGGAAAATAATTTTCCAAGCAAATGGTCCCCAAAAACAAGGTGGACTAGCCATTCTAATATGGAATAAAATCAACTTTAAACCTAAAGTTATCAAAGGTAAAATCTACCAAGATGATCTCTCAATTCTGAACATCTATGCTCCAAGTGCAAGTGCATACACATTCATTAAAAAAAACTTTAGTAAAGCTCAAAGCACACATTGCAATTTACACAATAATAGTTGGAGACTTCAACACCCCACTCTCATGAATGGACAGATCCTGGAAACATAAACTAAGCAGAGACACAGTGAAACTAACAGAAATTATGAAACAAATGAATTTATCAGATATCTATAAAACATTTCATCCAAAAAAAAAAAAAAAAGGATATAACTTCTTTGCAGCATCTCATGGTACCTTCTCCAAAACTGACCATATAATCGGTTAACAAACAGGCCTCAGCAGATACAAAAATATTGAAATAATCCCACGCACCATATCAGATAACCAAAGACCTATGATAATTTACAACTTAAAATACTTGTTTAAAGTATATGGTTTATTCAATCTTAGGAAAGAATAATAGGAGATGATTAATTATCTAAAAGGAGCAGTTTTTATTTTGACTGAGTGAAATAATTGTGTTTTTAACTTTTCAAAACCCTGGATACTGCTGCTGTATTTTTTAATTTATAGAGGGATATAAAGCTTTGAGCCACAAGTTTGGCAGACTACTAGATACAGTTGTTTCTGGCGTTGGATTGATGTTCTTATGACATACCCATTGTTTTTGTTTTGTTGTTTGTTTTTAATTGTTCTTACTTTCAAGGTTTATACAGTTCGGCTGTGATTACTTAATTATATTAATTTTTATTCTACTGAACTATAATGCTACAAAAATATTTTTGTAGACGTCTTTTTTTAGATACAACATCCCATTTAATGTATTGACATTATTATTTTACTGACATTTTATTATACTGACATTAGGTCTTACATTAAATGGTGTTTGTCTGACAAATGAGTCACAGTTGAACAATGACAATATCAAAAGAGAAAAGTTTAACAGTAAGTGAAATACAACTTGGGAAAAAAATGCCCTGCTTTTTTTAAAACCCTTCAAGCAAAGTCTAGGGACACATAAAGAGTAGAGCCAGTACCAAGAGCTTCAATGATCTGAAATTCAAACACGCATAAGTAATTTAAAGTTTTTTTTATTAAATCATGCACATTAAATGTCTTAGTGCAAGTAGTTTCATAAGTGCTCCAGAAATGTTATCGTATTTTACCTTTTAAAAAAATTAATCAATTTTGTTTGCTTACATTTCGATGCTGCTCCTCCGCCCCGTCCATCCCTCACTGAGTAGCATCGCCCCTTTCCTCTGATAGGATGGTATCCCCATGGATAGCCCCAAATGTCTTAAAATAACATACAAATGTTAAATAAATGACCAGTGTTTTCACCCGTTTTTAATAATTAAATAACTTTACATTCAAACAAAATATACAAAAGGGAATTTTACTCTATTTCTTAATTTCAAGTATTCTTGAGCTGAAATACAGAGTACTTCACTTTTCATATATACTTGAAAATTATTTGTTTACCAAATGAAGATAGCTACAGCTTTAAAAACACAAACTATTTCTTTAGCATATTTTATTTCTATAGAGTATAGCTAAAATATATATTTATCTATCCATCAACTCTCTTTCACTGAAATGAAGAATAATGTTTTCAATTAGTAATTGCATCCATATGAACACATATTTATAAAAATTTAAATGATCATTGTATTTGGTAAATGTAATTATTAAAAGTAATTGAAAACATCTGGTAAGCCTGGAGATTGTCTGCCACTGTACTGTCTGATTATCTAGGAAATGAGTTGCCAAGTATCCGAATGTACTGCACATAAACATGGACCTTTGCCTTTTTTATGGTGCATTTAAGGTTTTATTTATTCCCTTATTTTATCTCAAAGATTTATTTTTTATTCATTTATTTCAAAGATATGCCCAGTGTGTGTGTGTGTGTGTGTGTGTGTGTGTGTGTGTGTGTGTGTGTGTTTGTGTGTTAGTGGTTAGCTTCATGTATGTCTGCATATCACTTGCATGCTTGGTGCTATCAGGGGCCAGAAGAGAACGCTGAATTACAGAGACCTGAAATTCGATCTGTGAGCCACATAGGAAATGGAACCCAAGTCCTCTACAAGAGCCTACTTGTTCTTAACTACTGAGTTTTCTACAGAGCCTTTTGTTTATATTATTTTTTAATTATGTCTGTGAGTGTGTTTGTGCCTGTGTATGGTTATGTTCATGAGAATTCAGGTGCCCATGAAGGCCGGAAGTATTGATCTCCTGGAGAAGGTTCTTATCCTTTGATCTGTTTGCTAAGAACTTGATTCAGGTCTTTTGAAAGAGCATTATTACAAGTTCTTAATCAATGAAATATCACTTCACACTCACTTTTAAAGGTTTATTTGTTTGGTTGCTTCTTGTTTTTGCTATTATTACAGGCTGGAGAGATCATTAAAAAGTTAAGATTACTTGTTATTTTCAAGGAGCAGTGGGAGTCAGTTCCCAGCATCCATGGAAACCAATTTTCTGACTCTTATTGTTCATCAGGCATGGACACTGGGAGCATTCACCTATATAGGAAAAAATACTCATGCACATAAAATTAAAAGAAATATAAATAAATATAATGATAAGTGAGTAAATTTGTATGTTTTGTGTGTGTGTGTGTGTCTGAGTGTGTGAGTGTCTGTTTATGTTCACTGTGGACTACACAGTGATAGGAGAGGAGAAATTGCTGTAATTCATCCTCTCTTTCTACTTTGTGAATAATGAGTCTGAGCTCAGACAGAAAGGCTAAGGAGCAAGTGTCTTTACTAACTGAGCCACCTCGGTTTTGTGGTTCTCTATAATGCATTTAAATATCAAAAGATAAACAGTAGAAACAAATAAGAAGGAGCTTTCTCTTTAATAAAAGTTAAGTAAGTACTTGAAAAGGCTGGGAAATTGTCCTGAATTTTCATTGTGACAGTGAAGGTATTATGAAATGTAGAGGAGAAATCTGGGTTGGTAGACCTTTAACTTGGTTCAATGCCTTAAAATGAAAATTGCAACATTGTCTTTTAAATGTACATATCATATTTCTTCTATTTTTGAAATTCTAATTATTTGTACTTCAGTGGGTAACAAGTTATAGCAAAATACCATGGAGACTTATATAACTTTCAAAATATCTATATTTGATTCTGTAACAAAATGTGAACTGCAAAAGTATAAAAGTGTAAAAATATTTCTTTTCATTTTTAAAGAAATAGAAAGTTAGTTTACAAACATTTAAAAACAGAGTTTGAAACAAAACAACCACTTAATTTCAGTTTTTACTGTGCCTCAAATATATATACATATATATATATATATATATATATATATATATACTTACATACACACTACACACACACACATATATATATATATATATATATACATATATATATATATATATATTCAAATAATTTTTTTGGATTGTATTTCTTTTTCTAGATGAAAATATCAGTATTTGTCTTTATTTTATATGATTGAGAATGATATAAGAATGAACTGATATATTTGAAAGGAAATTTTAAATTTGTGCTTATTTATTGTAGAATAATATCCACTGTATAACAGGACCATTGTCTTCTTGAATTCTCAGCATCTGTGACTATGACTTATGCAATCATACAAATGGACCTGGATAAAATTGAGCCCCTTAGACTCTGTCATGTACTGGGGAGAGAGAAGTATTCCTCTAAGGAGCTATAAAGAAATTTACTAGGGCATAGAAACTCATGCGGTCTCACCTCTTCCAGTGATACACAGGCAGTTAATATTTGCTGGGACAGAAAGCAAGCATTTTATACAGTGATAAGTTGACATTGGCCTTGTAAATAATTCCTTATCCATCTTTCTGTATGTCATCATAATTAAAACATTTTGGTTCACCAAGATAGAGTTAAGTAAATTTTCTTGGTTCTGTATGTCATTACAATTAAAACCAATTGGTTGATCAAAATAGATTTAAGTGAAATTTCTTGTTTGGTTTGTTATTTCTGTGCTAGATGAATAGGTGTTTGCCCTATCCAGAAAAAAGTTCATTCACTATTTTCAAATTACAACATGATAATATTTGAAAATAACAAATTTCATCATTGATCACAAAGCTGCTGTCCTGATAATATGATAGAGATAATATGACATGAAATTTCCTGTAAGGAATTTCATTAAGATACATAGGAATCACACTGATGAACTTAATCAATACATTGATGCAGAGTGGAGATTATAATGCCTATGTCAGGGACTGATAGCAGGTCTATACCTCACTCCTGCCTTTTCCCAATTGGCAACTTCAAGAACAAAATTAATTAGAATACAATTATAACATATGTCTATATATAGCAGTCTGAACATGAGTTGCAAGAACAAAAGTTTCAGACTGCATGAACTTATGAGTGAATATTTCAGCCTTGCTATAAAATCTATAAGTGAAAATTCTGTTGGGGTTTTATATCCTAGTGATTCTTAAAATAAAACACTAAGCATGCACTTGAAAGGGGTTGTGACAAGGGTTGAGAATAAAGTTCAGTGGCAGAATGCTTCTCTAGTATTTATGAGGTCCTGTGGTCAACTCTCAGTATAACGTTGAACAAAAAAATAGAATGAACAAAATCTTTAAAATTTTTATTGTTTGATTATTCGCAATATGTTTTCCCTGTTGTGATCGTTTGTATATGCTTGGCACTATTTAAAAGTATGGCCTTGTTGTAGTAGGTGTGTCATTGTGGGCTTTAAGACCGTACCTACTCTTAGCAGCCTGCCAGTCAGTAATCTGCTAGCAGCCTTCAGATGAAGATGTAGAATCTCAGCTCCTCCTGCACATGCCTGCCTAGATGTTGCCATGTTTCCATCTTGATGATAATGGACTGAATCTCTGAACCTGTAAGTCAGCCCCAATTATATGTTTTCCTTTATAAGATTTGCCTTGGTTATGGTGTCTGTTCACAGCAGTAAAACCCTAAGATAACTTCTGGGACTGTGGTATTGCTGTGATAGGCCTGACAATGCTTTTGTTTGAAAGAATGTGATTTTGGGGACTTTGTATTTGAAAAGCAGTGGAATGCTTAATGGACTGTCCTAGTAGGAATATAAAAGACTTTGTTACTGAAAATGATTTGAACTGTTTGGACCTGGTCCAAGAGGATTCAGTGGAGAAGAATTTCAGTTTGTGGTCTAGAGACTGTTTTTGTGGTATTTGGGGAAAAAATATGGCTACTTTTTGCCATCATCCAAAGAATCTGCCTGAGACTAAGGTTAAAAGATTTAGATTAATTGCTTTGAAAAAGGAAGTATCAAAATAGCCTGGTGTAAATTTTATCCTGTGGTTACTAAAGTTCACTCTTATGAAGAGCATTTTAATGAAAACGTGCAAGTTGAGAAAGGAAAAAATACAAACTATATGGTACTAAAAGGACACCAGGAAGTAAAATAGAGCTGAATCCTGTGTTCAAGGATATTACATTGAATTAATGGAGTAATGACCTTTGGGCAGGATCACATCCAGCTAAGTCTAGCTCCAGGCACCAAAGTACAAACCTTTAATCTCAAGAGGCAAAGACATGCAGGTCTCTGAGTTCAAGGCCAGGCTAGTACAGAGCAAATTCTGGGTGAAGAAAAACTTAAATTCATGCTTGGTGGACTACACCTTTAATCCCAGTGTTTAGGAGACAGGCATGCAGATCTCTTGAGTTCAGTGTCAATCTACAGAGCAATTTTCAGGACAGCCAAGCTTTGGTAGTGAAGGAGATGAAAAACAGAAAGCTGGCTCTGGCTTTATAGTACAGAATAAAAGGGACTACTAGGAATATTGGTCCTAGTTAGCTGGAACTAAAAAGTTAGTGGTGATAGACAACCATTCGACTGAGCAAGGGGACCACAATGGAGGAGTTAGGGGAAAGACTGAAGGAGGTAAAGGGGCAAGCCCATAGGAAAACAATAATATCAACTAACCAGTACCCACAGAGCTCACAGGGACTAAACCACCAACTAAAGAGTATATGTAGAAGGACCCATAGTTCTAGACACATATGTAGCAGAGGATGGCCTTGTCTGGCATTAAACGGAGGGGAGGTCCTTCTTCCTGTGAAGGCTTGTTGCCCCAGTATAGGGGCATGCTAGGGCAGTGAGGGTGAGAATGGGCAGGAGGGTGGGGGAGCACCCTGTGGAGTCAGGAAAGGGTAGTGTGATATAGGCTCTTTGCAGAGGAAACCAGGAATCGTGAAAGCATTTGAAATGTAAATAAGAAAATAACCAGTAAAGAGGAGGAGGAGGAGGAGGAGGAGACCAACATCACTGAGGTGAAATCTTCTGGGAAGTGTTTTCTGAAAGCACAAAGAAGCTGTGTGGAATAACCAAGTTTGAACCTCCTGTAGCAGCTGTATTTGGTAATGTGTAAGAGTCACCCAGGTGATACTGGTTTTGAAGGTATGAAGAGGTGATGAAGAACAGCTAAGGCTTGGTACTGTGAGCATCATGGAAGGTCATTGGTGAAAGTGCAGCCTCAGCTGAAGTTGATGGCTGTGATGGTTTGTGTATTCTTGGTCCAGGGAGTGGCACCATTTGGAGGTGTGGCCTTGTTGGAATAGGTGTGCCCTGGTTGGAGTCGGTGTGTTGCTGTGGGTGTGGGCTTAAAACCCTGACCCTAGTTTCCTGGAAGTCAGTCTTCCACTAGCAGCCTTTGGATGAAGATGTAGAACTCTCAGCTCCTCCTGTACCATGCCTGCCTGGATGCTGCCATGCTCCTACCTTGATGGGAATGGACTGAACCTTTGAATCAGTAGCCAGCCCCAATTAAACGTTTTTTATAAGACTTGCCTTGGTCATGGTGTCTGTTCACAGAAGTAAAACCCTAACTAATACAATGGTCAAGGACTGAAGGAGTCATGGAAAGGATTTGAGGCCTGGCACCATGAAGAGAGCCTATGAGGGGCTATTCATAAAGCTTAGTTGCAGTGGAAGACACCAGAGTACTGGAGATGCCAGTACCATGGTATGATCACCAAGAACCATAGCAACAACCTGAGCTTAGAGTGCTATAGAGAACAAAGCTATAAAAGTGACACCGGCCCTTTGGAGGAGCCCATAAATTCATGCATGGATCCAAGACATTGGAACCAGAAGCTGTAACATTGAAGTTACCTTGGAGGCCCCAAGATGTTTGAGATGTCAGAGCTGTGGGCTATCTGCTGAGGGAAACTGCTAACAGGGAGTGGAACCAGCCCAGAAGAAAGAAGTTTGTTGCTGTCAACAAAGATGAAAAAGGAGTTGGAGATCTGAAGACCACTTTGACATTAGACATGGAGAGGCAGAACTTGGAGTTTGCCCAGCTGGTTTCCCATCTTGTTTTGGGGATTACAATTAAAATATTGGCTGTATCACACAAGAGACTTTGAACGTGGGACTTTTAACATTATTGAAACTGCTGTAGACTATGGGGACTTTTGAATTTGGACTAAATGTATTTTGCATTATTCTATGTTTAGGTATGGCCCTCATAGACTAATGTTTGAACAAACCTATGGAAGCCAAGACGTGAAATGTGATTTTTTTTTATATGCTTAGCCCAGGAGTGGCACTATTTGGAGGTATGGCCTTGGTGGAGTAGGTGTGTCACTGTGGGTGTGGCTTTAAGACCCTTCTCCTTGCTTCCTGCCAGTCAATATTCTGCTAGCATCCTTCAGGTAAAGATGTAGAACTCTCATTTCCTCCTGCACCATGCCTTCCTGGATGTTGCCATGTTCCCACCTTGATAATACTGGACTGAAATTCTGAATCTGTAAACCAGCCCCAATTAATGTTGTCCTTTAGAAGACTTGTCTTGATCATGGTATCTGTTCACAGCAGCAAAACCCTAACTATGAAACATGTATTACCAATACATGTATAAATCCCATTTTGAAGCATCCTTTAATTGCCCTTAATATATATTTGTTTATGGCATTGAGATTTAAAAATATAATGACTATTATCTTAGTCACCATGAACAAGGAGACTTTTATATGAGAATGTAATTAATTGGGGGCTTGTTTACAATTTAAGAGGTTTAGTCCATTATCATCACGCTGGGGAACTTGGCATCAAGCATGGCAGGCATGGTGATGGGGACACAGATGAGAGTTAAATCCTTATCCACAGTCACAGGTCAAGACTGGGTCTGACATTGATTTTTCAAATCCTCAAAGCCCACCCCATAAACAAAATTCTTCCAACAAGGCCATACTTTCTAAACCTTATAATAGTATCAAACACTTTAACTTATTGGAAATGAGTAGATATTCAGTGATATGAATCTATGGAAGGCATTGCTATTCAAACCATCAAAATAATGAAAGAGAAGGGAAAAGTTTCTACATCTGGAGGAATACACAGTGAACACATAGATAAATGAAGAAGTTCTGAAATCGCATTTTCTGAATATTCCTTAATATCGCATGAATTCTAGATCTTGATAATAATGAAAAAGCTAAATATTTCCTTACATGAAATTATCTCCAACATATATGTGTATATGTCAATACATAGAAAGATAGATAGGTAGATAGATAGATAGATAGATAGATAGATAGATAGATAGATAGATAGATAAGATACAGTACCTTTAATCCAAACACTAGGAAAGCAGATGCAGGTAGATATCTGGGAGTTTGAGGCCAGACTGGTGAACATAGTAAATGCATTAAATCAGAGTGGATGACCTAATGATTATATTAGGTGATCATATCAGGACCATAGGTCTATGTATCAGTTATTTTGAACTCTATACCCTCCCTCTCTCCCTCTCTTTCTCTCTCCATATATATATATATACATATATATATATATATATATATATATATGTATATATATATATAGGTCATATATATGCAGAGATTATATACATTGCTAATCAACAAATGGAAAAAATAAACATATATATATATATACATACATACATATATGACATGTTTGATGATTCTACAACAAATGTGGAATGCATTTATAGTATCTGTCAGTATTTATACCCATATACATACCTTATGTGTTGTAATATGTAATGAATATTAATAGATATAATTTTTGTTGTGAATACTGGGCAATGAATATACCTTTGTCAAATATGGAATAACCAATGTTAAAGAATATGAAATGGAATTTTCCTACTTTATAGAAGTTTTAAAAAGATAAAACAGTATCTAGTTCATTCAAAATTTATTCATGTGATTTATGATTTCTAACATCCTATTTTTGCATTTATTTCTATCTTGTAAGCCATAGTAACCATGTTATGACTGTGTTAGAATTTGTACTAAGACGTTCCCTGTACAATTTATATTTTTGATAACTTTGAGTTTCAGCATAGGTAAAATATCAGCTATGCAAAAAAGATATGTTACTTTAAAACAAAATCCTTCTATATATTTGTTTAGAAATGGATCTTAAAAGGAAAACACAAATAGCACAAGAAATTACCTTCAAGAGTCAACTGATAAAACTTCCTGGTAATAAAGTCTGTGCACAGAAAATTTTTAAAAAATTGGCATAATACACCAAATTTGCAAATATTATATAAATTACATATCAGAGATTATATAAATTAGACTAAAACTGCTAAACAACAGATAGAAAATTAAACTCACAGAGAGTTTTCAAAGAAAAAGGAAAACAATTGTTAAATAATCATTTTGAAACTATTAGTAACCTTATTAGGAATCAAAATATAAAAACAAGTAGAAATACTTGTTCCCTGAGTCAGTATGGATATCTTCAACAAATCTGAGAACAAATGCTGGAAAGGATTTGGAGAAAAAGAAGTGGTGCAAATTAATATGGCCATTATTAAAATCAGTTTGATGAGTTCTAAAAATAAATACATATAGAACTACCATATAATGCAGCTAATTCACTTCTGGTTATATACACAGAGAACTCCATAATTTACATAGCATTATTTCCATTCTCATATTTATTGCTCCTTTATTCATGATAGTAAAGAAACAGAATTAAACTGGTTGCTTATCAACAGACAATAAAGAATGAAAATTTGGTATACAGAAAGATGTATTAGGATTCAGCTGTAAGGACCAATGAACTAGATTTTTTTTTCTTTCCAGAATATGGTTGAACATATAATGTATACCATTAAGAGAGGTAACACAGTTTTACAGGTAGGAAAAAAAAATGCCAATTTTCCCTGATGAGTGAAACCAACTCAGCAGGGTATTTGTCTATATGTAAACAAATGTGAACATAGGAAGAGTGTAACATGTAGAAGAGAGAACAAGGAAGTGTTAACAGTAACTAAGAGGGATGAATAAATGCAGGTACCACACAACAAGTTATGAAAAAGGATATAAAAGCTACTTGCTATTTTCATTCTAGTCATGTCATGTGTTCATGGAAGTGGTGATGAGTAACTAAAAATATACTTGCTAGTGAAAATATAAAATCCGTGGTACAATGCTTTCAGAGTCGCTGTTCAAATTATATAGATGTGTTTTGAGATGTAGTGACTTGGGGACTAAATACTTTCAGTGTATATGTTTCTAACTTTTAATTCTGTATAATAGACTTTATGAAATTGATAAAAACTAAAGCATATGGTCTTCATGTAGAATCCTTCAAATGTTAGCATGTTTACAGAAGGATGAGTTGATGTAGTTGACATGAAAATGTGACTATAATTTCATTTAATAATACCATGAAAATCTAAATGTAAATCCAAGGAAAACCAATAATCAAATATTTCCCAGTATCTTCTAGTGGAAGATAAAACTAAAGAGGTTTGTGACCAAATTCTGAATCATCTCTTCAATTTTTTTGAAGTTTTTTTTAAATTAAGCTGACAATAACTACCATAACGTTTTACATCATTCTACAAGAAAAAAAGAAAAAGTCTGATATATGTAATTTTTTTGGTAAAGAAACATTTTATTCAATGAAAAATTTGCTTTGTTGTTTATTTTGTATGTTTTCTTCTGAAAGTAATAGTTTTAGGTATCAAAATTACTAAAATAACCATATTGCATCAACCCCCATCTGATTTACTAATAATAGCATGAAAGAATGTAGTTTAACACTATCAATGGAATGTTTTATCTCTAACACTAAACACTGATTCTCCAAAACTCATTTCTATTAATAAAATCTGTCAAAATGGGTAGAAATATTTAGCATCCCCACAAATATGAGTCTTATCTGCATTCAGGCACATTTGGAGACCATGCTCAAAGTGTCTTTTACTATATCATCTATGTATATTAAGATCACAAATTACATTAAGCTAGTTAATCATATAGTCATGATATCACATACAAGCCCAATGCTTTCCCATCTCAGAACAAATTTTAATACATTTTAAACCTGGTTTGTTATTCTATGGGGATTACTGTGATAGAATCAATTCACAGAATTCTGAAGCAAATAACTGGTCTACAGCTATGCAGCATACATTCTAATACTGAATGTTCATAGAAGAGGATATTACTTCCCAGCACACAAGTCTGTACCCATAATGTTGATAATATCTACACTGAAATAAATCAATTATTAAGTGTGTTAGCAAAAGGTTAAAAAGAGGAGAAGATAATTCTGAACATTGTGCTAAATTTTATGTTCATTGCTATTGTAGGATCACATCACTGTTAGGAAAATGGGAAAGTTCTATTTCCCTCAAATTGTTATACAGTATCTTTTTCGATGATCAACTTAACTAATGGGGAAAATTAATTATGAGTACCACAAAAATATAATGATCACTTTTTTGAACCTGAGTGTAAGTGTCCAGGTACATCATGCAAGCTTGCAAAGACTAAATGTTTTGTCTATTTTCTTTTCTCCTCTTCTTTATAGAATCATTTGTTAGTTTTTTTTTTTAATTGATCTGGCTCTGCATGAGATTATTAGGAGACTGTGGCAGGAGGATTATTTGGGTCAGGACTCCTACAGTAGCAACAACACAGTTCTGCTTACAGAAACTAACCACAACGCAAACAAACAGGCACAAATAGCTTCACTCAATATAGGCAAAATGTGCAGAGCAACCTTGCTTCTCTCCAACCCCACTTTATTCATTTTTTTGTTCTTCTAAGAGGTAAAAACTTTCAGCTGCCAGAGAATTTGAATTATTGACATGCCATCATGACATTACCATACCTAGTGGAAACATCCATTTCACTATAGATATGAAATCATACTCAATCACTTATTACTCTTTTATAATATTTTGTGCTAGGCTGCTTCAGAACCAGTCTACATCACTTTCCATTAAAGAAAAAAAAAAAACATAAACAAAATGCATCATCATCCTTTACCATCATCCTTTGACTCTGTTCAAGGAATACTTTAGTCTTCTAGCCCAACCCTGTATCACACCATTACAGACGTAATCTGACAAGAGTGGCCCAACTCTGTTTTGGCCATGCTATCCACTAAGCAAAGCCCTTCTTTTGACCCTTGACACCTATTCCTTTAAGACTCCTCTGTTCTTCTGACTCTAGGTTTTCCACCTCCATCTTGACACTAAAGCTTGGTGCCAAAAATAGAATCCTGAAGTCATTGAACCAGGAGTTTCTGGAATTGTCCCAATACTTTTGAGACTAGATCAAGAGTTGAGATCTAGATCTGACTGATAACCATATCAATACACACTAATGTGTAAGGGCTCAAATCTCCTCAGGTTCAACAGCTATACAAAGAGCTGTCAACCAAGGACTGCTGTGAGAAGCAGAGTACGCCTCTCCTAGAGATTGTATGTCCCAATTCGTTACCCGAAATAAAATGGTCAGCCTTGAGGTCATATACACGTAAGCAACAAAAAGTAGACTACCATAAATAACAATATTAATAGGAAAAGAGGGCATCAGTATGTGAGGAAATGAGATGGGACTTAGTAGGTGGTTTAGGGAGAAAGGGGATGTGGAAAGCCACATTATTTTATTTACATTAAAATATATTTCAATATAAAAAGGGTAGCAGTCAACTGTCTATCTCTGCAGCTAGAAGTGATGAGTGAAGAGATGTGTTACCTGGAGAGAGCGATAACACCTGTTGCTTCTGGCTTCTCATTTAGGCAGAGCCCAATATGAGTTTTAAACACGTAATCTGGCCTCAAGTATTTTGTTCTGCTTTTTTCTATAGACTTTAGACTTATGTCTGTAACAATATTTTATCCACAATATTATGTACTGTTGGGTTGTGTTTAAACATCACCAGAGAAGAATTCTCATAAAATTCCCTTCTACCAAAAAGAGAAGACTTAAAAAGCAATGAATGATGTGATCTAAGCTGGGTGAGTCTCCATGCTAAGATCTTGGTTTGCTTTCAGCCCTACAGGATCTAGTCGTGTTATCCTATTCTGTTGATAATAATAAACAGTAAGCACATTCTGATTAATGTGTTTGCTTTGCTTGATTAAATTACCATGTCTTTCTTCAGGTTTTCCAACAGAAACTACCTCAAGACATCAAGGTTTAAAGGGGTTTTTTCTTTTTTCTTTTTTTTTCTACCACTCTCTATACTAAATGCATTAGTATCTCACCTATGTTGCAGGATTTTCCCTGTTCAATCACATTAGGGCAGTGCAGGCCTGTGATTGGACAGGAAAAGGGAGACAGAGCTAGGAGCTGGAGAGAAAGATGGAGAGGTAGCAGGAGGAGAAGGAGAAGAAGCCTACATGGAGGCAGACAAGGAAGATGATGCTGATCCCTCGTGGGTGTTTTTTTTTTTTCTTCACTTCTTTTTTATTATTAGATATTTTNTTNATTTANATTTCAAATGTTATCCCCCAAANCCCCTANCCCCCCCCCCCGCCATTCTCCCCAACCCACCCACTCCCACTTCCTGGTCCTGGCATTGCCCTCTACTGGGGCATATGATCTTCGCAAGACCAAGGGCATATCCACCCATTGATGGCCAACAAGGCCATCTTCTGCTACATATGCAACTAGAGACACAGTTCTGTGGGGTACTGGTTAGTTCATATTGTTTATCCTCCTATAGGGTTGCCCACCCCTTTAGCTCCTTGGTTACTTTCTCTAGCTCCTTCTTTAGGGGACCTGCGTTCCATCCAATAGATGACTGTGAGCATCCACTTCTGTATTTGCCAGGGACTGGCATAGCCTCACAAGAGAGAGCTATATCATGGGCCTTTCAGCAAAATCTTGCTGGCATAAGCAATAGTGTCTGGGTTTGGTGGTTGTATATTGGATGGATCTCCAGGTGGGGCAGTCTCTGGATGGTCCTTTCTACTGTCTCAGCTTAGTACTTTGTCTCTAACTCCTTCCATGAGTATTTTGTTCCACATTCTAAGAAGGAACAAAGTAGCCACATTTTGGTCTTCCTTCTTCTTGAGTTTCATGTGTTTTGTAAATTGTATCTTGGGTAGTATAAGTTTCTGGGATACTATCCACTTATCAGTGAGTGCATATCATGTGAGTTCTTTTGTGATTGGGTTACCTCACTCAGGATAATATCCTCGAGATGCATACCTTTGTCTAAGAATTTCATAAATTCATTGTTTTTAATAGCTGAGTAGTACTCCATTGTGCAGATGTACCACATTTTCTGTATCCATTCTTCTGTTGAGGGACATCTGGGTTCTTTCCAGCTTCTGGCTATTATAAATATAGCTGCTATGTACATAGTGGAGCTTGTGTCTTTATTACCAGTTGGAATATCTTCTGGGTATATGCCAACTAAGGAATGCCGAAATGCTGAGAAGCACTTGAAAAAATGTTCAACAGCCTTAATCATCAGGGAAATGCAAATCAAAACAACCCTGAGATTCCACCTCAACCATTCAGAAAGGCTAAGATCAAAAATTCAGGTGACAGCAGATGCTGGTGAGCATGTGGAAAAAGAGGAACACCCTTCCACTGCTGGTGGGATTGCAAACTTGTACAACTACACTGGAAATCAGTCTGGCTGTTCCTCAGAAAATTGGACATAGTACGACCGGAAGATCCAGCATACCTCTCCTGGGCATATACCCAGAAGATGATCCAACTGGTAATAAGGACACATGCTCCACTATGTTCATAGCAGCCTTATTTATAATAGCTAGAAGCTTGAAAGAACCCAAATGTCCTTCAACAGAAGAATGGATACAGAAAATGTGGTCCATTTACACAATGGAGTACTATTCAGCTATTAAAAACAATGAATTTATGAAATTCTTGGGTAAATGGATATATCTCAAGGATAACATCCTGAGTGAGTTAACCCAATCACAAAAGAAGTCACTTGATATACACTCACTGATAAGTGGATATTAGCCCACATAACTTAGAATACCCAAGGACTTGTTATTTCTTAAACTATACAAGTCCTGTTCTTTGTGCCTGCATCTGAAAGAGAAATATAAATCTTTACTTTCTCCTCCTTTCTTGAATTGTCATTTCAATTGATTTAAAATCCCAACTTTAATGTCTTGTTTAACATAATTATGACCTAAATTCTTTGTCTTCACATAGGTGTGGATAGTAGGGAAGATTCATTGTGTACACAACACTCAGACCCTTGTAATCTTCTATATGAAATCTTTAAACAATTATAATTTTTCTATTTGGTGGGTGCTATTGCTATCTCAGTGATACATTATTGTAGCAGGTCAATACTATTACATTATTCCACAGGGGAAGAAGACAGGAAACTAGATCTATCAAAGGAAGAACTATATGTAGATCAGTTAAAAATTTTTTAACAAGGGCTGGTGAGATGGCTCAGTGGGTAAGAGCACCCGACTACTCTTCCAGAGGTCTGGAGTTCAAATCCCAACAACCACATGGTGGCTCATAACAATCCGTAACAAGATCTTATGCCCTCTTCTGAAGTGTCTGAAGACAGCTACAGTGTACTGACATATAATAAATAAATAAATCTAAAAAAAAAAAATTTAACAAAGAAACATGACCTAGGGGGAATACCAAGGCAGAAAATCTACTTACTCACAGGCAGGGGGGTGGGTGGGTGGGAATATATATATATATTGTCTGGCAAAACATATGGCTAGTCAGTTTTCAAAATGAAGCTGTAGCAAAATTTCTGTAAATAAGTCCTGTGTAAATATGTATAATATTACTCTCCTTGTGGTTGTATACTGATAGCCCATTGCAAACTGAAAATTGTATTGTTTGAAAAGGCATTGGCCTCCCCTTTCTTAGAGGAGAAAGTGGGAGGAATTGGAGACATGAGCTGCAAAAGTGGGCAACTGTGAGGAAGAGTGACTGATGCTGGGACACAAAGTGAATAAATAAATTAATTATAAACTAATAACATACTTGCTTATTAAAGCATTTGTGTACTGTGTACAAATCTCTAAATTCAATCCCAAAGTCACCAAAATTTGATAAAACAACAACAAAAAGACAGTGAGGGGAGATGGGAAAAGGAGAAATCAGAGAGGGAATTCAAAAGAAAAAAAAACTGCATTTGATTCCTTTAGCATATGAACATAATAAGCTAATATTAAAACAAGTTATAGTGTCAGGCCTATTTCCTTGACACAATGACTGGGGCAGCACAGTACTGTCCAACATCTTTGTAGAACAACCGATTACCTATGCCTAGTTAAGACAAAAAGTAAAATTCAAAATTTGAAGGATTGTTTCTGCTGAATGCCTACTGACTTTATACCATTGTAAAGTCAAGCAACCATCTTAAATTGAAGGCTTTGGGCTCAGAGGAAATGAAAGGAAATGGAAACATTTTACCTAAGAATGGTCTTCTTTAAAATAACCTTCTCAGAACTGCTGATGTAGACTTCAGAACTAGTCTGCATCAGAGGCCATAGTGTAATGTTTCTGAGTTAATGGTCCAGAGAGCTGTGACCAAGGACTCATCAGGGATCCTTCCCAAGATCGCATTTTATCAAGTAAGGAAGTCTCTTCATGCCAAAGGAAGAATACAAGTAAAAATAGCAGCACACTAGGGAATAAAAAATTAAGTTGCCCTCAAATTTAGTAGTGTGGGTTAAGGAGCCTTTTTGAGTGGTAAGTTGTACAGATTATATTGAACTGGCTTATCCTAAATGCAGCTGGGCTATTTACCTTTGTCATTAAAAGAAGGAGTAAGAACAGACATGTAGCTATTCCCTATAGGCACGCAATTTAGCAGTGTCTACAAATTATCTTCTGATGAAAAGTTAGAAAGCAAATATGGCATATTTTTAGTTTTAAAGGATCTTTAAAGCATACAGATGTTTTTCTTTCTTCTAATATTCTAAAATTTTCTTCATTATCTTAGGAAATTTTGATTTAGTCTAACTACCAAATCCTACAAGTCTACTAGTAGCAGACAATAATCTTTAATTTCATTTTTAAAAATTTTATGACATATTTTCTTTATTTACATTTCGAATGTTATCCCCTTCCCTGGTTTCCCATTGAAAACCCCCTATCCCTTCCCCTGCTCCCTCTGATCACCAACCCACCCAGTCCCACTTCCCTGTCCTGGCAATCCCCTACACTGGGGCATTGAGGCTCCACAGGTCCAAGGGCCTCTCCTCTCACTGATGTCCAACAACACCATCCTCTGCTACATATGCAGCTGGAACCATGAGTCCCTCCATGTGTACTCTTTGGTTGGTGGTTTATTCCCTGGGAGCACTGGGAATACATGTTGGTTCATATAGCTGAAGGAGCTTGCAGTCCTATAAGAGGTATCTTTAATTTCTGAAATCATTAATTTGTAAAATCATTAAATTTTCTCATTTATAGTTACATTACATACTTCTCCTTTTTGTTGGATATTTTATTTATTTACATTTTAAACATCATCCCCTTTTCTGATTCCCCTTCCTAGAAACTCCCTATCCCACCACCTCCTCCTGCTTCAATGAGAGTGTACTCCCACACAGCAATCCCCGCCTTGCATTCCCCAACACTGGGGCAATGAGCCTTCACTAGACAAGGGCCTCTCCTCCCATTGATGCCCAATAAGGCCATCTTCTGCTACATACGCAGCTGAAGCCATGGGTTGCTCTGTGTGTACTCCTTGTTTGGTAGTTTAGACTCTGGGAGCTCTGGTTGGTTGATACTGTGGTTTATCCTATGGGGTTGCAAACACTTTCATCTCCTTCAGTCCTTCTTCTAAGTACTCCATTGCAGACCCCGTGATCAGTTCAATGGTTGGCTGTGAACATCCACCTCTGTATATGTCATTACATACATTTTTTGTTTTTGATTGTTTGTTTTGTTTTGTTTTTTGATTTTTATAACTTTTTTGTTTTTTTGTTTTTTTTTTTTTAAGATTTTTTAAAATTTATATGCATACACTGCAGCTGTCTTCAAACACACACTAGAAGACTGCATTGGATCCTATTACAGATGGTTGTGAGCCACAATGTGGTTGCTAGGAATTGAACTCAGGACCTCTGGCAGAGAAGTCAGTGCTCTTTTCTGCTGCCCATCTCTCCAGCCCATTTTTTTTTTTACTATTTTATTTTTTAAATTAATTAATTTATTATATGTAACTACACTGTAGCTGTTTTTCAGACATACCAGAAGAGGGCATCTGATCTCATTACACATGGTTGTGAGCCACTGTGTGGTTGCTGGGATTTGAACTCAGATCCTCCGGAAGAGCAGTCAGTTCTCTTAACCGCTGAGCCAACTCTCCAGCCATTACATACTTCTTAAAGAGACAATAAAATGAAATGAACTGATGTACTTTTTTTTTTAACAGTGTGAAACCATGAAACAGCATATAGAGCAGTAGTTTGAACTTGTGCATATGAAATCCAAATGTTTTACCGTCTTAGTGGTGCATTACTTCAGTGTTTTTGGTTGTTTTAAGGATTTGGTTTTTATGTGTAGTACTAACATTTCATATGGATGTGCAGTGAGTGCCTTAAATGTATGTGCAGTGAGTGTCCTTGGATGTCAGAGGTGACACGTCATCTGACAGTGGAGTTACCAAAGGTCCTGAGCTGCTTTGTGGATGCTGGTGATCAAACCTGGGCCTTCTGGACGATCAGTTACTGCACATCATCATTCACTGTTTGTTTCACTTTTCATTGTCCCTAAGAATCAATCATCTTACAATAATTAGCTGAAAATATTATGAATCATAAGTATATTTGGAATGGAATATGTCAACAAATGTTTAGTTAGATCAGTTAGTTATCAGTTTAAAGTGAAAGATACTTTGTCTTGGTTATGATGATGGAGAATTAAAAGGAAACCAAAACAAAACCAACAAAAACCATTGTCTCCTCCCCAAATCTCATGGATGCTATGCATAAAAAGAAGAAAAAAATCCCTTCAATTATATGCTCATTTTGATGAATTTAAAATTCAAGGAATTAATTATCATTAATTAATAGTAGTTCCTTGTATAACACAGATTATAAACTTCTATGAATTTTGTTCTTTACTGTACTTGTGAATGAATCCATTAGAAACATACAACCATTATATACTAAAAATATGGATGCTAGCCTCTCTCAGAGATGAGGCCCCTTACACAACCAAGGCAAAAATGTTACCTTTAAGCACATGCACCGGTTAGACCTAGGCCTCTCAGGTCATATACAGTAGATGTGCAGCTTGGTCCTCATGTGGGTCCTGAACAACTGGAACTGGGACTATACCAAAAGCTGTTGCCGGCACATACATGGGATATGTTCTTCTAGCCAGGATGCCTGTCTGGCCTCAGTGGGAGAGGATGCTTCTAGTCTAGCAGAGACTTGAAGTGCCATGGTGTGTGTTAGGGGGGTGGAGGGGGAGAATAACCAGGTGTGCCCATAACCACTCAGAGAAGAAAGGGGAGGATGGGAGAAAGGATTTGGGGACAGGGGTGATCAGGAGTGGGACAGTGATCAGAATATAAAGTGAATAAGTTAGAAAGAAATTAAATTTTAAAAAAATACACAGAAAATAAAAATGGACTTATCAGCTTGTATTTATGCATCTGTGCACACACATAATTATACTATAATATATAATTAGTATTAATCAAATAATGAGAAGGTCTCTGTGAACATGAGATTGGGAGTGTTATTGAGAAGGCTGGAGAGGAAAAGAGTAGTAAATAATTTAATTCCTACACAGTAATATAATACTCTGAAATTTTGTAAAAGGAAATGTATAATATTAAAAATAAAGTAGGAAATTATTAGTTTATATTTAAATAGGAAAATATAAGCCCATTATTTATATAATTTGTATAATGTATCTTTGTGTTATATAGATTATCAGATTATATTATTCTCAAATCTAAAAAAAAATAAAGTCATTTCAGAACTCTTTAGTAAGTATCTGAGAAGAAATGTGTACAGCCAAAAAAATAAAATGAAACAAGAGTATGAGGATAGCAAGGATCATTTGACTTTGTACCGCTACAACAGAATCAATTTTGAGCAATGCTTCTTCCTTGCTTATCAGTAACTTGCATCAGTAGGGAGTAAGTCCTCTCAGTGAGGGTCATAGAGCCACCCATCTGAATGTCTCTGTCTTATATAGATGGTCAGCAGTGAATGTGCTGCCAGTCTGGAAAGCAGCTACACTTTTTCCTCATGCCTTTTCATGGCTACAACAATCATATGACATCCATAAATTCCTATCAATAATCTCTATTTCCAGTGTGTACAATTTTACTGATAATTATTTTTATGTTTTTAAATGAGAGTGTGCTGTGATTTTTTTTAACCCGGGATACATGCAGAAACTGTTGGAATGTGTTTTCTGCCTACCATTCTAGTTAAATGTAGCCATAATGATAGACTCTAGGAAGTGTCCATATTACTATGCCCTCAGCATTACAAGAACACATCAAGCAAGGCGGGAAATCAGATCTATTGTCCAAGATCCACTTTCTCCACAATTACATGGACCGTTTGAATTGTTTGCAGCAATTATCTAACCCAGGGTTTGTGTTATCTCAAATTGCCAGAATTGAAAAGAAGGCAAAATCTTTAGTTATCATGTTGCAGAGCAGAGTTATTCATTGAGAAGAAAACATGGGTGTTTCAAAAGACACAATTATGTGAAAGTTGGTATCTATGTGTCATTTTTAGAAGGGAAAGCTTCATTATGAAGGCTGGCTTAAAATTTTCCTGGATGGATAGAGCTAATGTTACTATGATGGCCATTTGACAAAGAAAAGGAAAATAAGAAGAAATCAGTGTAAGGAGTCTTCGTGCAGATCAATAGTAAATTAGACCTTCACTTATAGGCAGAAATAGCAAGCAGATGTGGACATTAAATCCTGAGAAAGAGGAAAGAAGAGAAATTGTGCGATGCTTGTAACAGGATCCTTAACTGTAATTACCAGAATGACAAAGGTCAGTGAATATTTTAGTACTTGAATAACACCTCCTCTGAGACAAGACTTTCCATCTTCACATGTTGGAGCCTCTATGAGGTTATTCACTAAAACCACAGTCTATTTATCGTTGCAAAGTTGAATCGAATGTCCATAGAGCAGATTGTTTCACTGCAAGATCTCAATCCTTAGAAAAGTTGCTGAGTCTAAGTCTGTAGAGTGATTTCATGAGTAGACGTTTCCCTACTTGTTTAGAGTGAATCTGTTTTTCTTTTATATTGTAAGGTAACTGATAGAGTGAATTATATTTCTCTAAGCATCTATGAAAAAAATACACACTAGACTTATAAAACAAAAACCTACAGTGGACACCTCCAAACAAGGTAAAGGTCACTGCTGTCTCCTGCTTCAGACTGTACTAAAATTTGCAACTTGTAAAGGATATTTTCCTAGTATTTTTTTCTAGACTAGAATGTTCATACACTGGCAAATATAAATAATTCACTCAGAGAATTAATCTCCCAAGGCCAAAAATTATTTTCACTATTATTTGATAATTACATGTTATTTTATGTTATTTTTAACTGATATAATGTAAGAAATTATGCACTAACTACTTCTAATGAGCTTTAGACAAATGTATATATATGTAATGATATTTTAAACCTACCTAGGTATTAAAAATGTTGATCATTATTGTGTAAAATTCAAAACATTTTATTGTGTTGAAATTCATAGTCACTGCTTTTATCTACAGGTAACAACTTCACATCAGCATAACAGAACATCTGGTTCCTGTGTAAGTGTTATTAGCCATCAATCAACCTTTCCCTGTAACCTCTACAGCATAATTTCTCTAGCTATTGAAAAAGATTGTAGAGAACAATTACTTCTAATTTTCCAAACAAAGAAAACTGTCTTATGAAAATAAAAACCAATTTATTAAAACTATAGTGAAGTCTAACTCATATCTGTAGATATAGGTAACTAGAAAAATGTGAAATATTCCAGTGCTAAGAAAGAAGAAACAATGACCACAACGTTGGCATATATATGTGATGTTTCTTCACATTTATTACAGTCATGCCATAGCTTCTTTAAACCTAAATAGTCAGATTTCTTATTTGTGAGTATAATAAAAAACTGAGATATTTTTTTACAGTGTAACTTCTCTGGTTTCCCTTCTGACTTTCAAAAACACAATCAAGTATCATCATGAAGTACAATGAGTTGATTATTAAGTTTCAAGATATGACAAGTGAATTTTCAGTTTATGTTAATAATAGAAACACTAGACATTGTTGTTAATTTTTCTGGTATTGTTGGATATATAAACTATAATATATCTGTAGCACAAATATAAAATTCTTTAAAGAACGTGTAAGTATGCAAATAGATTTTACATATTATGTGCTATGACATATATATAATATATAAAGTGTTTATATATATTTAAAACAGCAAACATATTAACGTCAATTTGCCTTTAAACTTTAATGAAGAGTAATGTTTTAATTTGTAAAGATATTATTTATTTTCCATTTTGTATACATACCTGCTTCAATACACACAAACATACATGAATACTGCAAGTAAACCCTGGAGGTAGATTTTTAGAACCTGGTCCTGGTTTAATATTATATAGAAACCTTTATAAAAATCCTAAAGGCTAATTTAGCCTCTTTTTCAAGTCTAAATTCTATTTATGATATCATATAAAGTACAAATGTCAGCTGCCAGAATTCGTTAGCCTTATGTGAGTATTCCCTTCTGAATCTACAGACATTTATTGATTAATTCTGTGTATCTACAAGTCCTATTGATTAAGGTTAAGCAAGAAACAACCACTGACTCTTGGGTACATGCAACTGGCATTGACATATAAAGGCCATTACTTGCTTCCAGTTTTCCATTTGCGGAAAAAACAAAACAAAACAAAACAAAACAAAATGAAACAAACTGAAAAAGCAGATCTGATTAGTAACAGAATATAATGGAAATGCAGGTCTCTGCAGTTCATTTTTTTTTTTTTTTATCAATTGATGACCATGTTCTTACAGGAACCAGATATGAAATTTTTGAGCTTTGCCATGCCTCTTAACAATAAAACTACTTCATAGAGTGACTTAATGTCAAGCATCATATAAAATGCTGAAAAAGAGAGGAATTTCATGGGGGATTTTATGTTCTTCATGTTCATTGTACATTTACAGAAAGTTATCAAAACTACAACAAAGTTCATCTTAAGTGGGATAAGGAAGACAATTTGGGGTCATATAAAAAGATTATTGTGACAGGACTCTCAAGTCTTTCAGAAAATGTTAAATATGTCTGATGATGTGTGAATGGGGTGGTTCTCCTTTTGGAATGGGTATGTGGAAATTTTTTGAGGCATTACTCTGATTTTAAAACTATGCCGATGCTAATAAGTTTTATGTATGTAATGTTTAGGGGAAGGGAAATTTAATGAAGCTCTGATTGGGCATTTTAAGGCAGTCATACATTTCTTTTTATCAAGATTTCACATAAGAATAAATTTAATAATAGGTCATTATGAACTTTATGTCCTAATCAAAAATACAAAAAGAACAACTTTGCAATAACTCCTTGCCTTCATTTATTATAGCTATTTCTTCTATTTTAACATAATTTTGTTTTGTTTACTGAAAGAATGAAAATAAGTCAAAAGTAAAAGAGGATAATGTTAACATTTATGGTTAATCACCACCTACAGATTTTGCATAATCAAATAAAAACAGAATTAAGGAAACTGAAAAAGGAAAACAATAAATCATATATTTACATAGAAAATATTAGAAAAATCCCTCAAACCCCAGCTTGAAAATTAACACCTAGGAAATTAGGTAGGTTACTCTCTCCTCAGATTAGTCCCTAAAAATGCCTTGAATCTTTGGAACATTTGAATGTTTTACTGAAAATGCTGAGTGATTTTGCTGATTTAATAAAAATAAGGAATTAGTAGATAGTGTGTTAGTGTGTGTGTGTGTGTGTGTG